>NC_056746.1:758401702-758604801 GCF_019279795.1 Protopterus annectens
TAGAAATAGGCAACGTTCAGAAAGCCAGTTTTCTATTGTATTAAAGGTGGTCTGGGTCGCTGACCATAACCCTACTGGAGATGTGGCCAAGCAAATCAGAGTAGAGTCATCAGCATATTGGATATAGCTGACTTTTGAGATGACAGTATAAAGGTCATTAATGAAGATGGAGAACAGCAAGGGCCCTAGTATAGAGTCTTGTGGTACTCCAAGGGTGTTAGGTAGAAGATTAGAGAGTTTGTTCTGCCAGAGGACAGCCTGCTGTCGACCATTCAGCTAGAATTGAAACAATTGAAGAGCTCTAGTATCTAGACAGAATGTTTGCAGGGTGTGGATTAAAAGTTGGTGATCAACCATATCGAATGCCTTGGAAAGATCCAAGAAGAGGGCTGAGGATATATAATTATTGTTGCGATTATGGTTTATGGTGTTGTTAAAGGCTAGGAGGGCAGAAGTAGTGCTGTGATGAGGACGTAAGCCATGCTGAGTGTCTGCCATAAGGTGTTTCTGGATTAGGTGGTGCATGAGTTGTCTATTAAAACATTTTTCCATAATCTTTGCAAGTGGAGAGACTATAGCTATGGCCTATAATTGGAGAATTCAGTAGAGCTCAGGATATATATATATATATATATATATATATATATATATATATATATATATATATATATATATCCATGTTATATATATATATAAATATATATATTTATATATATATATATATATATATATATATATATATATATATATATATATATGTATGTGTGTGTGTGTGTGTGTGTGTGTGTGTGTGTGTGTGTATATCTGTACTGACAGACATACCTAGATTTCGGTGATTAAAGCTGCACTACTACACATACATAATGTTGATCAAAGGAGCAAAAGTAAGGGATCAACTGTGATAATGCACTTATTTATAGCCCCCTGTGCCTGCTGGATGTCACCGCACATGCACCAACAAGTAAACAATTTGTGTAATGTTGCGTACTCACACATTGACAACGAAAATTGTTTTTGGCCACAGCCTTGCCCATCCAAATGCAAACAGACACATATGGCCAATACGGCTATTGTTGCCACATAGCTAGGATAAAAAACAGCTATCTGGCTGTTGGCTACTACATGCAGATGACAGTAAGAAGCAATGTCACTCTGTAGACCACACACACTGTTCATCACAGGCCTTTTATATGTCCTCTACGAGTAGTTCACCTGCAGTCAGTTATAAAGCAGACTTAAGCTGTGGTGTATGCATTAAGTACTGTAATTTGCAGTGTGTAGGAATGGATAGGTAGGTTTTGTAATCTAACTCAAGCCCACAAACACTTGCTTTACACAAGGCCTGCTGATGTCATCTGCCATAAGCCTACCAGCAACCATCTTAATGTCTAACTTAAGCCGTGGTGAGTGCATTAAGTACTGTGATCTGTAGTGTGTAAGACTAGATAGGTAGGAGTTCTAATCTCACTAAAGCCCACTTTCTGTGCATGTGCATTTCCCTTCAAAACAAATATGATTACCACAATGATTTATTAAGAGGCAGGGTTTTGCAATATTGTGGGTGTAGCAGGTGACACATGCCTAAAATTCCTGTCCTCCACAAGGCCTGCTTATTTCCTCTAGCATAAGACTACTAGCAGCCATGTTGATGTCAGACTTGAGCTGTGACATGTGTGTTATGTACTGTGATTTGTAGTCTGTAAGACAAGATAGGTAGGGGTTCTAATCTCATTGTAATCAACTTGGAGTGTGTGTGCTGTACAGTGTTCTATTAACATTAAATGGCAGTGATACCATTCTCACCATAGCCAAGTTGGTGTGTGTGTATGTCAGTCAGAGCATTTTACATCAGCCTACAGGATCATAGGATCATTGGAATTTACTAGGCTAATGGCACTAGGGCCCTTAGAATCCTAGCCAAGTTCTTACCCTTATTTACACAATCAGGACCTATTGCCCCTGTATGAGGGGGACACAGGAAGAAACCCTGTGGTGAACTTATGGTCACCCATCCAGTCATACAGATTGCATCTGAAGAGGGACAATGAGGTGCATTTTTGACATTAAGTGGGAGTCTGTTGCAAAGGTTTGTTAAACCCTGGTAGACATATATCTCCCTCCAGCATGATTTATAGCTGTCACATACCAGGTTAAGGTCCTTACAGCAAGTAATCTGTGTAACATTTGAGTTATGGATATGCAGCATCACCAGTAAAGCAGGGTTACAGATCACCTCCTATGCAATACAGAGATCACCTCTGAGTAGTCTGTATGACACAGACTAAATTTACTGTATTTCAGATGACTCCCATAGGACATCTATTTTAAATATTTTGAACTATACACACGGATGCTTGCAATTTCAGTAAATTACTATTTTCTAAACTTAATATATATCCACACTTTGTAGGGGGCTACGCCCCACCACGCCCCCCAGTGTGGGGGGTGCCCTCCACATCCCCTTACTATATATTCTAACTCCAGGGTCGCACTACAGTGGGGAAAAGGCCATATATAACTTTCAGTGAAATGTGTTTCAGTGAATTGAGTTTTCATTGAATTGTGCTTTCAGTGATTTGTGTACAGTCATTTGAGTTTCAGTGAAATGTGCTTTCAGTGAATACTCCTAGACCCATATATATATATATATATATATATATATATGTATATTTACACAACATGGTTTTCGCGCAACCCATAGTACAACCACTGCCCTCCTCTCTTTTACACATCAGGTCAACTAGTACAGAAATGAAAATAACTTTGTTTCCGCCATATTTCTAGCCCTATCAAAGTGTCACACCAAATACTCTTAAATTCTCTAGCTGCCCTATCCTTTTCTCCTGCTACTATAGACTGGCTCACAAACTACCTATCCAACAGACAACAGTCTGTTCTATGGCAAGGGGTTCTATCTCCCCAACTTCCAATAACCATACATGTTCCACAGGGTTCAATCCAGGGTCGACTTCTTTTCTCTATTTTTACAAACAACCTTGCTACTGCTACCTAGCAAGCCTCATTCATACTGTATGCATATGACTCAACACTTATCTGCGCATCCCCATGCCTTACCACATTACAAAAGCTTACCCAAGAATCCTTTGCCTCCACAGAAAAATGGATGACAAATATTCAGCTTATTCTCAACCCAAACAAGATCAAACTACTTCTGTTCTCTCCTAATAGATCCAAACCCACCCCCTCTCTTTCACCATCAACTTCATTAATGACACTGTCATATCTCCAACTAGCCATACTAAACTCCTCAGGGTAGAAATAGATAACCTTTACTTTGATGACCACATTGCCCAAACTATAAAAAAGTACATAAAAAATGGGAACTCTCTATGGACATTAAAAATGCCTTACAGACAAGGCAAGAATCACCCTCACCCAAACTCATCTTCTATCCACTCTGATGTATGCTGCACCTATCCTAACTCAAACTAGAAAATCAGATCTTACCATACTTGAAGTATGCTATAATAACCTTGCTAGGTTTGCTAACAACTCTCCCTACAGAACCCATCACTGTCAGGCTCTAAGGGACTCGCAGTGGCTAGAATTTGTGCAACTACTTAGCTATCAACAACTCACAGCCTTCGGCATCCTCTCTTACCCTGAAAAAAGCATCTGTCCTAAATTGCCTATCTCACTATTCAACCTCTCACCCTCTTTGATCTACTAAGAAGTCACTCCGTACTATTACTAGAGCAAATACCACAGCAGGAAAAGCACTATTTTCCTACACCACAGCAAAAGCCTGGAATAATCTCCCTACTTCTATTATTTCTGTCTTCTCCACCCAGACTTTCAAATACTCAAACTTCATCTTACTAAAAACTGGATATGTCCATATATCACATAATTTACCCCTAGATTCCCCCTCTCTCTTTTACCTAATTCTTAGGATTACATAATCTTGAATAGTTGTAGCCTGTTTAACCTGACAAACAAATAACACTAGATAATTTGTAAATATACTTGTCAGTACTACTGTATTTTTAATGTTTCGCTGATATATGGTTGTATGTTTGCTTGTTTTGTCCTTCAGCTTTTAATTATTGTTACTAAACTGTGGAGCATTCCTCCTCAGGCCTCCTCTGTAAATGGACATCTGTCCAGTCGGACTATCCCGGTTAACAAATGTAAAATAAATAAATAAAAATAAATATATATATATATATATATATATATATATATATATATATATATATATATATATATATATCATAAAGGTCATTGAGGAGCAACAGATTTGCGCTTAGATTAACTAAGTGTATGAGCACACCCAGGGGGAGTTTTGGCTAGTTATAAACCAACACCATTTCACACCTAGCTGTACTCCAGTCTGGGAATTTGTGTATTACACAATATGACATTTGTCCCTGTTTCTGTACTGCTTCACTTCACTTACATTGGCTAATATTTTCTAAAGTTGTCTTATGTAATTAATATGTGAAGCAGTTACAACAGTATAGCACAAACAGACTGATAGTCTGTAGAACACAAATTATTGATACCTCACATCCAAGAAAAGTGGATTCTTCTAGACTAAAACCATGAACACCATCACACAAGGTGATTGCTTTAGCCCTTTATGCCACAGAAGCTGCTTCACAGATAGGCAGTCATTCATCACACAATCACCTATATAAATATGTACATTGGTTATTCCTTTGTTACCTAAGACATACCGTGTATGATCAATTTCTATAGTACTGTCCTGAGACTGAGTGAAATGCTCATATACCATTGATGAGTTACTGTTACAACAGTTACAAGGGAACACTGCTGTGTTGGTGGTGGGAGAACAACACCAAGTGTTCTGCTGGGATAGATAATAGTGTGACTGTCATTTAACCCAAATGTCTAACATCTCCCTTGAATTATGCACAAGTAATCTGCTGCAGTAAGACTGCATGACTATACTATGCATGAGGCCTACTGAATAGAAACATTTATTGGGATGGGTATCTGTAGTCCCATCATTTCTGTCCAACTATTCCACTTTAGTTACTTGGATATTGTACCAGGTCCATACATACGCTGACATATCATAATAATCCAGTAGAATGTGTAGACTATGGGTTTACACTACAGATGCAGCAGTTGACACAACTGTAGTTCAGGGTTGACTCTGTCTGATGCAAGTTGCACACAGCCAATACAGTGATAGGTACAGGATGTTTGAGTTGCCTGGCATCAATTTTAATATCTATGTGAGTAGTGTGTGTAGAAGTAAGGTGTAAGTCCCTAGAGCCCTATGTTGTTAGTGAATGTGCTATGCATTGTCTCTTAGCCAAAGCCAGGGTGTACTGTGCACACCCACGTTGCCTACAGGGACATCAGCAGGGGATTCCTCCTCCGAGTTCTCCTGTGACTGTGGCTGTAGTGACCTAGGTGCTTGTTGGGGGCTGTGTATCCCTTCCCTTTACTGATCCTGCTGCAGCTGTTTCTGCAGGATCAGATTCTGTAGCATAGCACATATTGTGAATATCTGTTTACATATGGGTATACTGAAGGGCTCCACCAGATATATTGAGGCACCAGAACCTTGATTTCAGAAGCCCAAACACATACTCTATGATGTTCCTAGGTTGTGTGTATTCCTCATTATGACATTCTTCCATAGGTGTGTGTGCACGTCTGATGGGTGTCATCATCCATGGTTCCAGGGTGTAGCCAGCATTCCCCAGTAAATGGCCCTGTGGAATGTCCCACCTAGCAAACATCTGGTACAGATGTGATGTGTGCCAGATATGGGAGTCGTGATAACTGCTAGAGTGGCCAGTACACACATTCAGGATAAATCCCATGGGCATTGCACATGACCTGACAATTGATGGAGTGGTACCCCTTGTGGTTAATGTAGGTTTTATCCTGCTTATGAGGAGGTGTCTTGATATGTACATGTGTGCAATCTGTGGTGCCCAGTACTTCTGTGTAGTGTGCTACACTGTACAAGTGTTGCATATTGCTGGTCCTCACCTCAGGAGTAAGGGGAAAAGGTATGTGCTCATGGCATGTGGAAGCATAGCATCCAGGAATTGGTGCAGTATCCTGGATGCAGATGCCTTTGACACTCCCATCACATCCTCAGTTGATCCTTGAAAAGTAAATGTAGATAATATCCTAAGGGCTACACATACCTTTGTCTACACTGGGATGGGTTCTGCTCTGTTAGATCTGGCTCTGAGTTGAGGGTAGCACTGCTCAGTGAGTTCTTGTGTTATGTCCCTGTCCACTCTGTAGTGCTCTACAATCTCAACTCACGTAGCTCCTGGAAGTTTGCCATGGGCTTGAACACTCTTCTCCTTCTCTGCCTAGGCCTACTGTCAGAAGCCCCAGCAGCATAGACCTCAGCATCTTGTGCATACATATGTAGCAGACCTGTATCAGCCCCTAGCATTATCCCAGTTAAAATTCCCAAGTCTCTACTCCAATGGCCAGAGTACTGAGGTATAATAAGAATGTATGGTGTATGCATATTTTATACAGTTCTTCTTTAGGTCCGCCATGTGGAATTGGCTAATTATGATGCAGTTCACCTGCCCAGGATATAAATAACATAATTTAAACACCCTACTTTAGTGGGGGCTATGCTGCTATGGATCACAGCACTCAGGATAGCTTATACAAAAGTCAGAACTATTTATTGAAGATATCCAGTTTTTATTGATTACTACCTACGCCATCACTGTCACGTGGGTAATCTGGCTGCATGAACATGATAAGCTATGCTGCATGCCACACAAACATGCATGCTGGTAACAAAAAAATCCTAAAAATAATAAGACACCCCCCTGCTGTCATTCACATCCTCTGGGATTTGCAACATCTTGTGGGGGCCTACATGAAGTGGATATGCGGACATGGTTGGGCCTTTTAGCAGGTCAGGAAGTCCACCTCATTTGCATAGATATCCATGCTGACAGCCTAGAAACTACATGGTACATAGCCGTGTGAGCTGGGTAACAGCATGTATGCACCTTTCTACAGACCAGATGCAAGGTCCTACAGTACATTTGTGAAAACCATATTAGAAATGTTATTTTTTTCTGTTAAGCATGTTTGTGCACTGTAACGCACAGAGCAAACATGCTGAAATTATTGCAAAAAATTATTAATTTTAAATATTCCGTTCCTTTTTCAGACATCCACAATCTACCTTTGGCACATATATATATATATATATATATATATATATATATATATATATATATATATATATATATATATATATATATATATATATATATATATATATATATATATATATATATATATATATATATATATATACATATATATATATATATATATATATATATATATATATATAAAGTCTAACATTTTCTGGGGAGTTATGTCCATATTTGTGGATTTTTATATCCACTTCTGTCCATGTAGATTCCTGTAAGGGGATAAATTCCACGTACACTACAGACACTGACACAGAGTCTACACGGATGCCTTTCTGCTTTTTGGATTGTTCCACCTTGCTCATTTGCATAAGATTCAACTGCTTATGAGGTAATGTACATTCCATGGAAATTTCCCTGTTTGCTTGTGCTTGTGCATGCGATGACGTGATGCCTACACCAAAACAAAATTTGTGTAAGTTTTAGTGAATTTCCACCCAAATATGAATAACAAACCTTTTCAGTTGGGTATAACCTCCTTACCATATATAGAACAGTTTTTGATGCAAAATGAGTACTTTTTTTGGGTTTTATTTTCTTGGTAAGGAGAGCTCCCGGAATATTTTCATCAGAGCTGAAAATCCCTGCAATGACATCATAAAAGACCTAACCCATTATTCCTCACTACCTATATTAATGTATAGATTACTGTATTTCCTTGTTAAATGTATCAGAAGTAGTTTACTTCTTAGAAAGACAAGTTATCAATTAATTCTTGCAGACAGAACACCTCTCATTGAAAATTAACACATGATGATGTATAGTGAAACCACAATGTAAAAAAGAAGCAGCTCCACTATAGATGGAAGTTATTTTGATTGTCCATAATGCTTTGCAGTTGTATGTAAATCGTAGATCAATACTTGTCTTGAAATTATTTTCTGGGTGTGGTTATGAAGAAAAACAGAGGTTATTTAGAACCACTGGCAAAGAAAATAAGGGACTCGGAAATTCAAGGATATAGTTGATATGGTAGTCAAGAGAAGCTGGCTCTATTTAGAAATAACATTATTTTATACCTGACAAAACCAGAAACAGATATTACAGTGCTGTGGAACATATTGAGACAATGTCAAACCTTTTCATGAGACAAAATGAATGAAGCCAAGATAAAACCAATAGCGGTAAATTATATACCCACATATGAACTGGTTCAGCAATATCCATACTTATGGGGACATGATAAAATGAAGTATTTAGAAGTATGGATTAAAAATTATACTGATTCGGCAGTTAAGGATATGTAATAAGAGACCAAACAAAAGATAATACAAACATTTAAAAAATGGAAGTTCTATTATAGGGATATTGATAGTACTATACAAGCAGTTAAAATGTTTTTAGTCCCTTTAGTCTTATATACAGGTCAGGCAAATTTTTATCAACCAGAGGTGAAGTTGTGGGTAGTAATTAATAAAGAGTTGAAGGATTTTATCTGGGAGGGGAAGATGGCAAGAGTCAAGTGGGATAAGCTTATTCTTCCAATAAAACAGGGTAGATTGGGATTACCCGATTTGAAGGGGTATTTTAGAGTAACACAGTTAAGGCTCCTATATATAGCACAAGCAGAATACTATAACTCAGAATGGAATGAGATGATAAAGAAATGGGGGGAGTTCAAGTAACAGGGAGAGACTGAGATTTTGGATGTAAACCTTTAAGGAGAACAACAATAATCATACAGAATATTATATCTATAAAGTAGCAGAGGGTATTCTAAGAACTAAGCCATTATGAGAATGGAGAAAGGAGATTCTGCTAAAAGGGTGAATGTAATCAGTGATACAGATAATAGGCAAGACAATAGGAAGTATATTGGAGAACACTGGCAAAGGAACCAAGGTACTGGGAGCAAATAACTAGACAGGGAAAGGTAATAGAATAAGAAAATGCCATGAACTTATTTGGACTGTAACTTAGAGATTGCCTTCCATATCAAGGACTGATATCAGAGTACAGGCAAAGAGAAAGAAATAGGGGAATCCTAAATGAAAGACCAGCACTGGTAGAGTTCTTAGTAGACTCTAGAACAGAAGTGGCCATTAAGAAAGGAATAATCAGTAGAGCATATAAAATATTGCACGATACCTATAAGAATCAATCCTAAGAGGTTAGGAAGAATTGGGAAGAGATATTAGATAAGCAGCTCACAAAGAAACAATGAGGGATATATGTATCTCTCCCAAATATGCAACAACATCCAGAAGATTTAGGATCTTTGCCTGGAAGTGTTTGCAGAGATATTTTTATACCTCAAGCAGGCTCCAAAGTACCATTCTTTAGTTTTGTTTTGTTTTGTTTTGTTATACTTACTTTACTTACTTTATTTTTGACTGGTGTTGAACACTAATCAACCTTGACAGTTTTCAGGGTCAACTTGGGATTACAAAGTTACAGAAACAGTGAATAACAAACAACAGGAATGGTTGTGCATGAATATGACAGACATTGTTACAAAATTTGTACTGCAAAGGGGGATTTAATAAAGCCTACATGGTCCTTTTTACCATGTAGGCATCATGCCATACTGCTTATATGAAAGTAAGCATGTTTGCGATCCAGTAAGCACTGCTGGGTGGTGTGCACGTGTGTGCCAACAAGGGGCATTCTGTGGCATGCAAATCACCTCATAAGCAGGTGAATCTCATGCAAATGAGCCAGGTAAAGCAATCTAACAAGCAGATAGGCAGCCCTGCAGACCCTGGGTCAGTGTCCATAGTTTACATGGAAAAATTCCATGTACAGGACTGTAGACAGAAAAAAGGGGCTGTAAAAATGTAGGGAAAATACACGGAAATGGCATAGTACACAGATATGAGAGAAACTATCCCCTGTGTGTTCCAAATATTACAGTAAATATATTAAAAATACATTTTTTTTATAATCTTGGCATGTTTGCACATCGTGTCGCAGTGTGCAAACATGCCTTATTTTAAAAAAAGTGAAAAAAAATCAAATGTTAATATCCATGAGACATGTATTACAGGACCCAGTTGCTAACGTTGAAGGGCTTGGAAGAGTGTAGTATCCAGGTTGTGAGCATGGATCCCTATATAAATGAGGTGGAGATACTAAATAGCAAAATGAGGTAATCATGTCCACAGATCCCCTCTGTGTAGACAGAGAACTGTGTTGGTGTTCACAGGGGAACTAGCTGACATCAGGAGAGGGTGTGTTCACTTACTTCCGAGCTGACTGGAGCATAGCTGCTCCTGTCTGCGTGGCATGCCACTAAGCTGAGTGTGCAAGTTTGGGGGTGTGTGCAATGACTTTTAAGCATCATTTACCTATGGGGCACACATTTCTGTGGTGTGCCTCAGGGCTCAGAGTATCTAAAAGGCCAATGATGTAATAATTAGTGTTGATCCTTGCTTAACTTAAACTAGGGACATTAAATGATCTGAATGGTATACTAGGCAGGTGCAATGCATCATAGATAGCCAATCAAGCAGGTAGCACCCACAGTAGACCATTATAAAGTATGCATGCACCCTACAATCTGAGTTTTCCCCCATACTCTGCACCATTGGAGTACAGACTTGGGGATTTCAACTGAAAGAATGCTAGGGGCTGCTTCAGGTCTGCTACATTTGTATGTTTTAGATAATGTAGTCAATGCTGCTGCTCCTGCTGACAATATGCCTAGGCAGAGGAGAAGAGTGTTCAGGCCCAGGGTAACCTTCCAGGAGCTACATGAGCGGGAGATTATAGAGCACTACAGGGTGGACAGGGACATGCAACAAGAAGTCACTGAGGTGTGCCGTCCTCAACTCAGGCCCACAGCCAAAAAGAGGGGAACCCATCCCAGTTGAAACAAAGGCATGTGTAGCCCTTAGGATAATAGCCATAGATACCTTCCAAAGACCAACTGTGGACATGGTGGTACTCTCACAGACATCAGCATCCAGGGCACTCCACCAATTCCTGGATGCCATGTTACTGCATGCCAGTGAGCACATATAATTTTCCCTCATCCCTGAGGCAAGGGCTAGCAAAATGCAACACTTCTACCATGCGGCACACTACCCTGAGATACTGGGTGACATAGATTGCACTCATGTTCACATAAAAGCACCACCTGGCAAAGAGGGGTAGAATCTATGTCAACCGCAAGGGGTACCACTCCATCAACTGCCACATTTACAATGCATTATCATGATTGTGTGTGCTGGCAGATATGGCAGCTATCAAAACTCCCATATCTGGCATGCATCACAGCTGTACCAGATGTTTGCTGGGGGGCATCCCACATGGACATTTAGTGGAGGATGCTGGCTACACCCTGGAATTCTGAATGTGTGTTCTGGCAACCCTGGCAGTTATCACGACTCCCATCAGAAATGCACACATGCAAGAAAGAACATCATAATTTGCTACACGTACAAACTAGGAACATCGGGTCTATATTATAATATCGAAAGGAACGAATGTCGAACGGCCGAAATATCGAAAGTGCCGTTCAAATAACTTGGTTTGGGGGTGCTGCACCCCCCCACACACACACACATACACACTAATTATATATACCAACTCTGAGATCACACTACAGTGAGGAAAGGGTGGTACTCTCATAGACATCAGCATCCAGGGTACTCCACCAATTCCTGGATGCCATGTTACTACATGCCAGTGAGCACATATATTGTTCCCTCATCCCTGAGACAAGGGCCAGCAAAATGCAACACTTCTACCATGCAGCACACTACCCTGAGATACTGGGTGACATAGATTGCACTCATGTTCACATAAAAGCACCACCCAGTGAAGAGGGGTAGAATCTATGTCAACCGCAAGGGGTACCACTCCATCAACTGCCCCATTTACAATGCATTATCATGATTGTGTGTGCTGGCAGATATGGCAGCTATCATAACTCCCATATCTGGCATGCATCACAGCTGTACCAGATGTTTGCTGGGGGGCATCCCACATGGACATTTAGTGGAGGATGCTGGCTACACCCTGGAATTCTGAATGTGTGTTCTGGCAACCCTGGCAGTTATCACGACTCCCATCAGAAATGCACACACGCAAGGAAGAACACCATAATTTGCTACACATACAAACTAGGAACATCGGGTCTATATTATAATATCGAAAGGAACGAATGTCGAATGGCCAAAATATCGAAAGTGCCGTTCAAATAACTTGGTTTGGGGGGGCTGTGCCCCCCCCACACACACACACATACACACTAATTATATATACCAACTCCGAGATCACACTACAGTGAGGAAAGGGCAAAATTCCCGATCTTCACTGCACCCCAATCCCACAAACCAGAACTCGATGAACGGCACTTTCAATATTTCGGCTGTTCGACATTCGTTCCATTTGATATTATAATATAGACCCGGAACATCATAGAGTGTGTCTTTGGGTTGCTGAAGTCATGGTTCGGTTGCCTTGATATAGCTGATGGAGCCCTGCAGTACTCTCCAGCCACATGTGTACATATGTTCACAGTATGAGCCATGCTACACAATATGATCATGTGGAAGAAGCTGCAGCAGGGTCAGCATAGGGAAGAGATACACAACCCCCCCCCTCTAGTGCCTAGGTCACCACAGCTGCACTCACAGGACTCGGAGGAGGAGCCCCCTGATGATGTCCAGGTAGGCAGCTGTAGGCATGCCCAATATGCCCTGGCATTGGCTAAGAGACAATGGATAGCACATTCACTGACAACCTAGAGCCCTAGGGACTGACACCTTACTCCTACTCACACACATATATTAAAATAACCGATGCTAGGCAACTCACACAACCTGTGCCTATCCACATATTGACTGTGTATCGCCTGCATCACAGAGTCAGCCCTGAACTACAGTTCTGTCAACTGCTGCATTCTCAAGGTAAGTCTCTAAGCTACACACTAATTGTAAGTATTCCTATAATATAGTATCATGTGTATGGATCTGCAACTGTTATGCAAGGAAATATAGTGGGCTATTTGGTCACATTTAACATCCACATGGGACTACTGATACCTAGTCCAATAGTATGTGTTCCTTAAAATTCACTAGGCCTCATGGTTGGAATATTCATGACATCAGTAAAGGGAGATGTTAACAGTGGGACTACTGTCTACCCAGGCTGATCATGTACTGTTAATTCCCTACCCCCAACACAGCAGTGTACCCATATAACCACTTTAACAGAAAATCAGCTGTTGTATGTCAGTGGACCAGGCAGTCTCAGGGCTGTAACATATATAGTGTTCACATATTGTATGTATCTCTTCATGTAGGACAACAATGTACATCTGTATGATGTTGTTTGCATGATGAATGACCCCTCTCTGTCTAGCAACCTCTGTGGCTCAGTGAACTAGGGAAGCTAGCATGGGTGAAGGTGTTGATGCTTCTAATCTGGAATTACTCACATCTTTTGCATGTCAGACAGTAATATGTTGGTGTTTTCACAGAATGTCATTCCTCCCAACCTCTTAGTGTAAGAAATCTGGACAAAACAAGGAAGATTGGGGGGACAAAGGCCCAAACATAGAGACAGATTTTAAATATTTGTCACATAAACCTAGACAGCTGCTGGAAATAAAGCTGTTGCATTAGTACATATTTTCTGATGTATATAAATTCTGACACACAATTGTTCATTTGTCTTCTTCTTCTTTTGGCTTTTCCCATTTAGGGGTCGCCACAGTGGATCACCTGTCCACTCATGATTGGCAGTAGAGTTTTACAGTGTCGAGTTGCCAGCCCGGCGCCCAACCTTCCACAGAAGGCACACACATGCACACACTCAAGCCTAGGGCCACTTTAGAGTGTCCAATCCACCTACAGCATGTCTTTGGGATGTGGGAGGAAACCGGAGCACCCAGAGGAAGCTCACGCGACCACATGGAGGGCAATGCAGACTCCACACAGAAGGCACCCCAGCCAAGGATCGAACTGGAGAACCTCTTGCTGTGAGGTGGCAATGCTAACTGCTGCACCACCGTGGCTGCCCACACAATTGTTCATCTGTATTTAGTAGAATGTATTGATGTCAACATTCAATAAAGCACCAGAGGACCACAAACATGTGAGAAACAGACCAAACATATGAGGGTTTTGCATTATTTTATTTGTAGCAGGTGATGTGTCCCCCCCCAAATGACTGACGACAACAAGGCTTGCTGATATCAACAAGCATTATATGTTCTAAACTGATATTACTAGCAGATATGGGTGATCAGGTACTGTGATCTGTAGTATGTACCAGTACATAGGTAAGTGTTCTAATCTGTATACATCCAGCTTGCAGTATGTGTGTGCCTTGGCATGTCCTGTATGCAGTGAGTGGAAGTGGTGCTTGCCTGAATGTGGCCATGTTTGTGTATGAGACTGTTACAGCAGTATACATCATGTTATGGAGTATTAGGACATGTGAACTTAACTAGAATAAGGGCCATACAGCCCTCACAATCAGAGACATCTGTGTAACCCTTGGTACTGGACCAGCACATATTGTCCCAGTCCTAGAAGGACTCAAGTAGATGCCTTGTTTTGAGATGATGGCCAGTCATCCGTTCAAACAGATGGCATGTGCTGAGGTGCACTGAAGTGCTCTGTGTACCTTTAGGCAGGGTATGTTTCAAGGGTGTGTTAATATCAGCTAGACAAATGTCTCCCCACAAACATGTAATACTAGCATCACATAGTAGGTTAATGTCCTTACAGGATCATAGGATCATAGGAGGTTACTAGGCTCTTATAAGCCTATCCAAGAGTTGAGCCCATGTTTAGACATGTCAACACCCAGATCTCTTGTCCAGCAGAGACACAGGTGGAATCCCAGAGGTGTATTTTCTGTTTCCCATCCAGTTATCCAGTTTGCACTTAAAAATGGCTAGTGAGGTACTCTGCTTGATGTGTAGAGGGAGTCTATTCCACAGATAGGGGAGTCTCTGGGACACAAATCTGTCCTGCCAACAAGTTCTATTGATATCACAGACCAGGTTGAGGTCACACATATGGGTTGCTTGAGTGGAGCTTGACTTGTGGATATGCAGTAGTCCTATCAAGGCAGGGTCTGAGATTGCTTTGTATGCCAGACAAAGGTCACCTCTGAGTAGTCTGTATGAAACTGAGTAGAGGGAACAGGACTTTTAGTCTATCTGTGTAGGGTAGGTGTTTAAAGCCCTGGATTCTCATGGTGAGGAACCTCTGTGGTCTTTCCAGCTGCTACATGTGCTTTGCGAGGTACATGCCGAATGGGGCATTGTACTCTATAACTGGCCTTATAAGGGAAGAATACAGGAATGTTATGACCTCTTTGTCCCTGGATGAGATACCCTTACTTATGAGGTGGGCCATGTAGAAAGCTTTTCCATACAATGAAAGCAACATGGTGGTCAAAAGTCAGGTTGCTCTCAACCTTGGTGCCCAAATCCCTCACTACTGATTGTGTACTTAGAACATTGTTATTAATGTGATAATGTGTGAAGATGTCACTCTCCCCAAAGAGGATGATGATGCATTTTTTGGCATTCAGCTTGAGGCCATGTTTCTGGCACCAGTCATTTTTTGGGTGAGACTCTCTTGGAAGATGTCCACAACACTTGGGAAATTGATGACTGTTCCCTGCAAACTTGGTCAGCCACAGCGCACTGGTTTTGGCCTGCACTGCAGAAAAGTATATCCTGAATAACAGGGGACCCAAGACCAATTCATGGGGTACACTACCCATTACAGGTCTACAACTTGAGGTGGCTTCCCCCATTTTGATTAGGTGAGTTCTATCAGTGAAACAAGAAAGAGCCAGCACCCAACATCACCTGTGGCTTGTTACAAAACACTTTTATTCCATGACCTAATGGTCTACAATTCATCAGTATGGTTATACCGGTTTTGGCAAAAGCCTTATTCAGCAACCAAACTTGAAAAAGTAAAAATATATAACTAACATTAATATCTCCCTTATATATGGTATCTAACATATGGATTGATACTTAGTTGAGAGAGTTTATCTACTATGCCTGAGTGGAGAATAGTGTTGAAGGCTTCGACCAAGTCAAGGTAGGTGGTGTGCACCATATTCTCCTCATCCATGGCTTTGGTTACTGTCTCAAAGAATCAACCAGATTTGACAGACATGACCCCCCTTGACAAAGCCAAACTGTGCAGGTTTAAGTGTTTGGAGGTTGCCAATGTCTCTGTTAATGAGGTCCATGATAATCTGTTCTATGGCCTTACAGATCAGGCTAGTTATGCTGATGAGTCTATAATTTCCTGGATTGATGGACACTCCACCTTTGTGTAAAGGGATGACAGTGGCTGTCCTCCACTTGGCTGGGACAAAGACGGTACTTAGGCTTTGGATGAATAGGGTGCCTAATGGTGCTGCAAGTTCATGTCTGAGTTCATGTAGAATACAGCCTGGGATGTTATCAGGTCCCATGGAGGCTGTATTTTTTGCGTTTGAGAGGACAGTGCTGAACTGTTCCCTAGAGACAAGGGTGGGGGGCAGTTACTGGGATATCCTGATTTACTGATGGGGGAGAGAGGGGAGAAGTTTTCACTAAATCTGTCAGTCAGTAGGTTGGGTATAGCTACAGCATTTGTGTATGTGATGTCCTTGACCACCAGTTCTGACAGATCTGGCTGCTTCCTTTGAGATTGCAGACATATGTGAAGAAGGCCTTATGATTGTTTCTAGTAGATGTGGCCAATTTTGACTCAAGGTTGGCTTTAGAGGATTTCACTAGTGCTTTTATTTGCTTGTTCAGGCTAAGGAACAATTGCTTCCAATTGGGTACCTGCTCCTTCTTGGTCCTGGACAACCATTTTTTTCCTTTTGGTATATAGTTCATTTATTGCAGATGTCAACCAGACAGGTATACTCTTCCTTGAGGAGGATGATTTTGTCCTGTCAGGCATTCCTGATTCCATGCTTCTATATAAATGCTGGTATAGTACTTTAGTGTAGATTTGGACATTAGTGCCAGTTCTTACAGTGGGTTTGGGGGGGATGGGGCTGTGAACTGTTTATAACATCTTTTAGGAGGTTGTAATCAGCTTGGGAGAAGTTTTTTTTTGTTTGACCCTAGCTGGGGGGGGGGGGGGTCAGGAGAGATAGTGGCTTTGAAAGTGACCACTTTATGGCTGGATCTTACCAGGGAGGATGATACCATAGGGGTGCTGCAGTGGTTACTCATGTTGGTTAATACCAAGTCCAAGATATTATCACTTCTTGTGAGGATAGCGACTAGCAGTTCCAAGGCATTTGCATTGATAAAATCAAGGAATATCTGGGCATTTGTGTTCTGGCATGAGTACTTTTTCCAATCTATGGTTGAGTATTTAAAGTCACCCAGGATCAGGGTAAAGAGTTGAATCGTGATAGATTTGAAGAAGTCTAGATAGGTGGAGTGGGCATCTTGAGTCAAATTTGGGGGCCTGTAGCTAGTTATAATTTGAATAAGGCTCTTGTCAATGGTTAACTGCATCTGGAGTGTCTCCTGTGCATCATACTGTTTGACCAGCCTGGAGGTGTGTGTGTCTTTAATATATATTGAAATTCCACCTCCTTTGGCTTTGCTGCCCACATTTTGGGGTCTGAATGTGCGACAAGATGAGTAACAAGGTAAGGCTGGGGTGCTCTCTGCAGTTTTGAACCATGCTTCTGTGACTGCACAAATGTCAGCATCTTCCAGGGTTAAGAATGCTTGCAATGAGTGCAGTTTCATGTTTAGACTCCTAAAGTTTAGCAGCATGACCTTCAATTTGCATTTTGTTGAAATGTTTATGTTGGTAGTATTGCCCTCATGACTTTTCCTAAAAAAGGCAGTATGGAGGAGGCAAGGGCCTTTTCCAGAAGCCTGAAGCTCAAGTGAGACAGATGCAGGCCATCTCTAGCAAAGCATCATGGTCTGTCGATCATATCTTCCCAGGTTGTCAGACACTGGATCCCCCTGGAATGACACCAGAAAGTAAGCCAATTGTTAAAGACATTCATTTTCTGTTTGTATTGAGACATCATTCTGGGTGATGTTAGAATGCTGCTTAAGGCTTGGGACATACCTTCCTGGGACACATATTCAGCGAGCTCAATCATGTCTCCCTTCATATAGTCCAGAGGGTACATCTCAAGTCATTCATGCCAACATGAACTATGACAGAGTCATAACAGTACCTGTTGTTGAGAGACCGAGTTCGTGTGTGATATGGCAGATTCTGGCACCTGACAAATACCTAACTGTAATTTTCTCCTTATCCAACCTGGTGAGAGGCACATCTGTGTGTCTCACAATGGAGACTAATATGGCTAATATGTGTGGTTAATGGTTAGGCCTTAGTGGTTGCGAGACATTGGTGGGTGGACTATGCATGGTATGTGATGTGGAGAGTTGACAATGAGTCATCCATCTACTATGCTCCATACAGATAGGCAGCATATGCACTCGAGCAGGGTCACACGTTGCCCTGTAGCAGACCTTATCACAAATTATGAATGCATGAGTATGCTGACCACCACTATTGTCCTTGGTAGACTGTCTTACAGATGTAAACCTATGGAGCCATGCATGTATACTGCTGTACCTTGCTGAAGTAATATTTCTGCTGTGTTTCCATGCCATGCTGTGCTGCTTCACTGCTGCCACATGTCCATAGGTTATCCTCTAATGCTCCTGGAACAGAAACATACACAGGTCCATGGCATACCTATCATTTAGTAACAATACCACCAGTACAGCATCATACATCGTAAGGTCCACAAAAGTATGCTGCGTACTCATGACACATGCCAGCATACAGTGTATGTTGGTAACTATTATAAGTGGCATGGCAAAACAATACTGCATTACACAAGTACATGTCAAGAAATATAGTCACCCTGTGCATCAGGCACATAGCTTAATTTCCCTGCATCAATGAGAAGGATGACAGGGATGCATCACAGGTGTCATCACTTGCATAGGGTGATGTGTGGAGGTGCTGGAGGCCTAGGCTAGCCCAAACAGTTGACAGCATGTGTGTGAATCAGGAAAGGGACCATGTTAGATGGACCATGGAGTGGTGCCGCATTTGTCTGTAAGTAACCTGCATGTGACAGTAGTGTGTGAGTGTGTGCATGTATGCAGTCCAGCTCAGTGCTAGCCTTACACATGCGTATATTGGACAGCTTTGGACCGTACATTGCAAAGTTGATGGCTCACTATCTCTGGCCCTGAACACGGGAACTGGCTCTGCCAGGAATTGTACTGGTACCACCATGCCCAAGGTCTGACATGGTGCTAGTACCTGATGGTGACTGCTGTCTGTTGGGAACATGCCTCCCACAGAACTGCCCAGGACCATGTGCCCATGGCTTGCACATAGTTGTGTGGACAGCACACTCCCCTCTGTAGCACTGGATGTACTGCCACTACAGGAGCATAACAGTGCACAGCCATGCAGACTCTCAGCAGACTGTAAAGCTGACTTACATCTACAGGTCCAATACCTGACTCCAGCCACACATTCCAGCACAGACAATGTGCTATCTAAAACAGACACTGTCTTAGCCCACCATGTGTCCACTACATCAGTGAACCAATCCAGGGTATCCCCAATGCAATGGAGACAGTCATGGATGTCAGACTGTGCTGCATCCATAACCCTAAGCATAAGTCTGGTGTTCCATTCAGAATGTGCCTGTACCTCCATGATGCCCCAAAACATGCACTAAGTGACAAGTGATGTGACACTTGCAACAGTTGGTGGACAAACAACAGTCCTCCTATGAGCACCACTGTCAATCCGCCTGTGTGGGACCTCGTCAGCTCTCTGGTTGTGGCCAGTGTCTACACTCACTGAAGTTATAGTTGCCACACTGGCCTATTCAATATCTCCACCCTCTGCCTGCCTAATATATGAGACTTGTGGGGACTGGGTATGTGTGGGCATACTGACTGTGTGTGGTGACAATAGGGACATAAGAGAGATATCAACCTCTGGGACATATTCAGCTGCAGACAACCCCACCTGTGACTCACTGTGGCCACCCTCATCATCAGAGTCCAAAGAGACACTGACATCAGGTTGTGTGGGGAAGAGATTCCAACCTCTCCCAGTCACCTGTGGAAACCAAGACAAAAGCAGTACGTTATTACCTGCACTATTATATATGAAAAATCCACAAAGAGTCATAATAATAAGGATCCACAACTGCATTACCACTCTCACATCTTCTCATCTCCGCTTTCATACACAACAGACTTCCTCACAACAAAATACACATTTGACTTAAGGCTTTTATAACAAGCACATTGGGTAAATCATGTGACACTTGATCAGTACAATGTAGCTTTTAGGTATGCAATATGACACTATACTTGATAAAGCAACACATAAAATGCAGTACACCTAACTTAACAAATATATACAAATACAAGTTTCAGTGCCTATGGTATGTACCATTGACCTATCGGTTTTTAAAAGGCATGTTGGATTAATTGCCTCATGTACACTAGGAGGCTTATCCACTCTGAACTATAACTGAAGAGATGTTTCTACTCATTCAGCTACAGTCCTGTGATTAGCCACTCTAGGAAACTTAGGTAAATGCACAACAGACTTCCTCACAGCAAAATACACATTTGACTCAAGGCCTTTATAGCCAGCACATCAGGTAAATCACATAACACTTGATCAGTGCAATGTACCTTTTAGGTATGCAATATGACACTATACTTGATAAAACAATACATAAAGCCCAGTACACCTATCCTAACAAATATATACATATACAAGTTTCAGTGCCTAAGGTATGTACCATTGACCTTTCTGGTTTTACAAAGCATGTTGGACTAATTGCCTCATGTACACCAGGAGGCTTATCCACTCTGAAATATAACTGCAAAAGTATTTTTGCTCATTCAACTATACTCCTGTTATTACCCACTCTAGGAAACCTAGGTAACCTTTCCAGACCGGAACATACAAACATTCTACTCTGGTTACATACAACATTAAGTGTACATAGGGAATTATCCTGGCCCTTAACTTTAATGTCATGTATATTTTCCATAAAAAAACAATATCAAGCTTACCAGGAACAGGACTATGGCTTTGGACAACTTCTGACGGACGTGTAAAAAGGTGAGGGTGAGGTAATTTCAGTACCACTGCATGTTGCAGCACAACAAGGTAATATCTGCATATATCTCACATGTACAGTAGCTATAGTGTTACTTAATGTATTGGTGACATTCTGAGTATGAGTGTACAACTGACCCTAACTCCCCCCCACAGCACATAGACCTGACACTCATGTAAAGGTATGTACAGCTTGACAGAATGACTGCTACAGTATTGCAATGGTGATCACGGTAAGCTTACCTGCATGCTCCTCTGCTGTGGACACTGTGGCACCCACCCCCACGATGTATGGTGTAATGGATGCCTGGTAGCTCTCATGTGTCCCTAGGTTTACCAGGAATTCCTCAGTGGCTGTGAGTGATTGCTCCCTTGCAAGCCCTCCACCGGTAATGGCACGATCCCTGGCTACATCAGCTGCCCTTCATCATGCAGTATTCACCATGTCTGTAGTGGGGTGTCAAACCTGCTCATGTATCCTGTCCTGTTGGCCACTGTTAGTCACATCCTGGACAATTTATTTATTTATTTATTTATTTATTGGCATTTGTTAACCGGGTTAGTCCAACTGAGTTATTGTCCCATTTTCAGTGGAGACCCGAGGAGAAAAGCTCCAGCAAATACAATATATGATCACAGAACAAGAAAAACAAGTATTACAAACAATAATAGCAAACAATAGAAATAAACATCTACCTGTGTAGAAATAAACAATCACATTTTTTGTTTCTTGGACAAAGTTAAATTCTTAGTTGCTGAACAGATGGGGAAAGTCAAGAGTGATAGTAGGATGTAATGAGAGAGATATGAGTGTGGGAGGAGGGGAGAGCTAAGTAGGGTCATAGCAGGGACAGGTTCTGGAATTGAGTAAATGTGTCTTCAGTTCTTTTTTATATAGTGGAGTATAAGAGATAGAGCGTATATCAAGGGGAAGTTTATTCCAAGCTTGGGCCACGGAATTCTTATAGAGTTGCTTACCAACAGACTTGTTAGGGTGGTAGACATCAAGCAATTGCTGATTTGAGGTGCAGAGAGCTCGAGAAGGGGTATAGATGGAAACAAGGAGAGATAGGGAAGGACAGCAGGAGAGTTTAAACAGCATAGAGTGCAGCATGTGAAATTGGTAGAGATGAAGTAATTGTGGGAGTTCCAGCCATTGTAGAGACTTTAAGGCAATACAGTGGTGTGTGTTGTTTGGGATGTTAGTAATGAATCTGGCTATTTTGTGGTAGGTTTGTTGAAGTTTGTTCAGGGTAGTAGTTTGAATATTTGTGAGAACTGGGGCAGCATAGAGGAGAGAGGGGAGGAGAAGTGCTTGTCCAAGCGTGAGTCTGGACTCAGGAGTGAGGTATTTTCTGTTCTGATATAGGAGACCAAGTTTTTGATGGGTTTTCTTTATGCATTGCTGTATATGCTGATTGAATTTTAGTTCATCGTCAATGATAACTCCTAAGAGTTTAGTGTGGGTGTCAGGATGGATGGCTGTATTATCACAAGATTTAATGACAAAGGAAGATCTATGTTGAGCAAGAGAACATCGGAGGAAGAGCAAGAGTTTGTTTTTTTTTGGGATTTAGGATTAGTAAGTTTTTTGAAAGCCATTGTTCTGTGGAGAGTAGAGCTTTTTCGGTTAGAGTGTGTAGGTCAGTGATGTTATTGGCTATAGAAATAATAGTGGAGTCATCAGTGTATTGAATGAGAGATGAATTATTGCAAGAGGTGAAGAGGTCATTAGTGAAGATATTGAATAAAAGGGGGCCTAAGATGGAACCTTGTGGAACCGCACTAGAGATAGGCAGGAAAGGAGAATATGAGGAGAGCCATTTGACAGATTGTTGGCGTCCAGATAGATAGCTAGTGAACCAGCTGAGTGTGGAGGACGATAGGTGAAAGTTTGCAAGTTTAGATAGAAGTAAAGGATGGGATACAGTATCAAAAGCTTTGGAGAGGTCTAGAAAGAGACAGGAAGTAGGTTTTATTATTGTCCAGGGATTCTGAAATGGTGTGGGTGAAGGAGAGTAGAGCAGTAGTAGTGCTATGATAGGGGTGGAAACCATGTTGAGTAGGGGTGAGTAAGTTGTGATTGAGAAGGTGGATTAGAAGCTGAGTATGGATACATTTTTCTAGGATCTTAGATAGGGGGATAGAATGGCAATAGGTCGATGGTTGGTAGGATCAGTAGAGTTGCCTCCCTTATGGAGAGGGGTGGTATAGAAAGATTTCCAAAGAGTAGGAACAGTAGATTCTAGCATGGATCTATTAATTAATATAGTCACAGGGTAGGCAATAGAGTCAGCTGCAAGTTTGAGGAAGGTGGGAGGTAATTTATCAGTAGAGAGAGAGCAGGGTTTGAGTTTGAGTAGAAGAGATTTGATGTAAGAAGTGGGATTTGGCTGGAAGGAGAAAAGACTGTTATTGGGGCTGGGTGTTGGATCAGGGAAGGAGTAGGAGTTAGTTTGAGAGGGTAGGAGGTTCTGGTTGGAGGAGATGAAGTGGGAATTTAGTAAGGTAGCTGTTTCCTCTGGAGTTGAGTTTGGGTAGGGGGAAGGGTTAGAGGGAGAGCCTGGGTAAAGGATGCTATTTAGTGTAGACCAGAATTTACTGGGGTTAGATCTATGTATATGCTGGTCTGAGCTATAAAATTATTTTTTTGCCTTTCATTGTCTGTTTTTTGGCAAGATTACGTAGTTGTCTGTATTTGAGAAGATGGGGTGTTTGTTTAGTTTTGATCCAGGCTTTCCAGGCACTGTCTCTTTGTTTCATGATGGTCTTAGTTTGTTTTGAAAGCCAGGGGGCATGATTAGATTTCACTCTGATCATTCTAGAGGGAGCAAGGGAGTCCAGGGTATTTAGGAAGATGCTATTAAAAGTGTCAATGGCATCAATCAGGGGAAGTTGTTTAAGGATGGACCAATCAATGTTTTGCAGTAGTGAGTTAAACTGAGAAGAGTTAAAAGAGGATAGTTTCCAACAATCTTTAAGAGGTGGAGTTTAGGAGTGTTAGGGTCATATCTTAGGATAGAGGTAGGGAGGTGGTCACTGAGAGAGTCTGGTAGGGGTTTTGGCTGGTGGTAATGTTGAGGGGAGTTAGTAAGAATCCAGTCTATAGTGGAGCTGGAGGTAGAATTTTTGTGGAAACGAGTGGGGGTAGAAATTAGTTGGTGGAAACCATGAAGGTGAATACTGAGTGAAGGAGAGTCAGTAGAAAGTTTAGACCAGTCTATACTGACATCTCCAAGGATGAGTGTTTCATAAGGTATATTGAGATAGAACCAGCATAGTATGTTTTCAAGAATGGGTATATTGTTGCCAGGAGGAATATAGATGGAAGCTACAGAAAGTTTTTTGTGAGGGTTTAGATGGAGGTTAAGAATGAGGAGTTCTGCAGGATGGAAGCTAGGAATAGGTGTGGGGTAAGGTGAAAGGTTAAGGCTGTTAGAGTAGAGGATGGCTACACCACCTCCTTTCTTTGATGTTCTATCAGAGCGGTAGATGTTGTAACCAGGGGGGAGTATTTCACTGTTTGAGATATGAGGCTTGAGCCATGTTTCTGACAGGGATAGGATATGAGGGGTGTTGTAAGCTATCCAAGAGTGTAGATCAGTAATTTTATTTGCTAGGCTTTGAATGTTTAGTGAATAAAAGGTTAGGTGTTTGTGAGGTTTTGGGTATTGGAACTGAAGTTGTATATCTGATTGGTTGTTGGAAGAGGGTTGAGAGCAGGAGGTAGTTAAGGTGGATGAAGGGGGTGCAAGGTGAAGAGGGGCCAGGCTTGGGATGGATGTCTCCAGAGGAGAGTAAATGTTTATAAAGAAAAGTGCCTGATGTAAAAAGTAGATAGTATTTGGGAGGTCTGTATTTAATCCTATTGGATGGTTTGAGAATTTGAAATATGTGTCTTTTGTACAGAGTTATGGTGGTAGAGTTAAATAGGTCTGAAGAGATGGAAAAAGAAAGTGAAGTTGGAAAGTTGTAGTGTGAGTGCGAGGTAGGGGAACAAAAGAATGGATTTGATACGTAAGAGTGATAGGAGGTAGTAATACAGAGTATAGTGAGTAATGTTGCAGATATGAGTAGATGCAGCATGATGAGAGGTTTGGTTAAGGAGGGAAGGGGTGATTGTAAGAAATTGTTTAAAGTAGGTGAGTATGCTGAGTTTGATTGGGTGTTGGATTGTGGGAGTGGTAATAGACAGGGTGTGGATTTGTAGTAGATGGCTGGGCAGGAAAGGGAAGGGAAGAATAGGTGATTATGTTAAGTGTGATTGGTTGTTGGATTGTGGGAGTGGTGCTAGACAGGAAGTGAATTTGTAATGGATGGCTGGGCAGGAAGGGGAGGGATGGTTAAGTATAAAAGAAACTGTACAGGGGGTGGTTGGGAATGGGGTAGGGTAGAGGAGTGAACGGAATGGGGCTACACCCAAAGGGAAAGTCTGAAGGAAAAACAATCTGTGAAAAGAGAAAGAAAGGGAGAGGAAAGTGTGTAGGGTTCTAGCAAAAGCAGAGATAGTGGGCCTGAGATTAGGACATCAGGAGGTAGGAAGCAAGGCACAAGTCTAGAGATGTAAGGAAGAGCCGGGTAGGGCAGGTATAGGGAGTTATTACAATATCTTACTGTGGTAGATAGGAGAACAAGCAGGTTAAAAGAGGAGTTGGTAAAGAGCAAAAGAATAGTTCAAAAAGGAGGTATGAGTTATAGTGGAGAGTGAGCAGGCAGATAAGAAGAGAAATGGGTATGGAGAAATGTTCAGAAAGGAGGTAAGGATTAACAGTGGAGAGGAGTAGGGCGGAGAGGGTGGTAGGAAGATTGAGGGATGTTAAGGTAAGAGTTGGAGGAAGAGGTAGATGAGAGGGGAGCGGTCAGCGGCTGTACTGCAGCCAAAATAGGGGTAGGCCAGGGATTATAGGCATCAAATATAATCTTCAGGTGAGCAGTACGTACTTTGGTAAAAGGAAGGAAGGAGCAAACAGCAGATGTTTGGCAGAAGGTGGTTTTCCAGTGAGTTTGGGCCTGTAGTAGAGTCAGGGAAACACAGGTAGCAATTAGGTAAACCTGAAAAACATAAAAATAAGACAAGGCAGTTGCAAGGGGCAATGGGAATAGGGATTAGAAGAGTAACTGAGTAGTGGGACAGTAGAAGGGAGTGTAAGGTAGGATAGGGTGAGTGTAGATATGGGTGGTGGTAGGGGGTAGAGGTGTGAAATTAGTGTGGAGGGGGCAGTGAGGACACAAAGGTAGTGAGACAAAATATGCAGCTAACAGAATAGGTTAAAACATTGCAGGAGATGGACCAAGTCACAGAGATTCATTCAGTTATTCCTCATTTAAAACAACAGATGGTTTGCCATGAGTAATAGTAATACATTTAGGGTAGCACATAGTCAAAGCACAGACAGCAGATATTAAGTCACGGTAATGCACTAGAGCATCGGGTATTATATCCCTAAAATTACCTTCATATTGAAGAACAGTAATATTGTGCATATGTATATGTTTAAATATAGTCTAGTAAACAAATGAGCATGCAACTCAGATTGGGCAGATAAAGCAGTAAGTAAAGATAGCATTTGTGGTTAAAAATTAAAGGAAAATGGTGGTAGCTAAAGGAATAGCAGGGACTGGTCAATGTTAGAGAAACACTATGAGGGAGGGACGGGGGAGGCAGACCAGCATGTGGTAAAAAGACGCACCAAAAAGGTCTACAAGGGAGTCCTTAAACTCCTAGCATAAAAAACAAGGGTCGATAACAACTACTTGAAGGTATGACTACAGGGACCAGGCCATGGTCTGATAACACTTGGCTAAGCATTAGCGAGAGGGAGTTAGGGCTTAAAAATAAGCAAATACATGATATCCAGCCAGTAGTGGAAACTAATTAAAGTAACTAAAAGATTAGACAGACTAAAATGGTTGGCGACAGTGACAAAATGCTAGCTGTAGGGAGAAAAAACACACACCGCAAGGTCTGCCCACAATACAGCCCACTGCTCCCTGTTATGTCTCCCCCTGGATAGGAGGATGTGATGATGATGCTTTAGTCCTTGAAGTATTAGTTCATTCTCCACATCTGAGAAGGGGACATGGTGATTATGATGCATTAGTCTTAAAAGACACCAAGTACAAAATGGCTGGCACTATCTACTGCTTGCTCACACATGTCATACCTCACAGTGTGACAACATTTTATGTGTGTGTGGATACAACCGAGATATAATCATTACTGAGATAGCTCCCTGTGTACCATAAGGGATTCTGCTGTATGATCATACACCCAACACTCCGGTCCAATGTGGTATATTCTCT
The DNA here is from genome assembly GCF_019279795.1 of Protopterus annectens. Lineage (NCBI taxonomy): Eukaryota > Metazoa > Chordata > Ceratodontiformes > Protopteridae > Protopterus > Protopterus annectens. The sequence continues at coordinate 758,429,295 of NC_056746.1, forward strand.
CAGGCCAGCCACCCAATAATATATTATAAGACCAGTGCCAGACAAATAGCAGTTTGCTATTACAGCAACTATATAGGGACAGTCCAACAACACCAGTGTGCCACAATGGCAAAAGACAATGCAACCCTGATATATTGTGCATCCCCTGTATGTGTAAGACAGCAGAGTATCAATGACATGTCATTACCACAAGTCTAAGACAGGCTTACTCCTGTAATTCCTATTCCTCATACCTTTATCATCCCATCTGCATCCTGTTATACACAAAAAGCAGGTAGATACCTGGTGGAGTGTAGTACTCTGTTGAAATGTGCTGCTAGTAATGTTTCGCAAAGGTGTGCTCTGTGTGCAGAAAGTCTCATACAGAATTGTTTCCCCATCGCCGGTTGCATGCATTTTAACATGCTTCTCATTAGCAGGTAATTGCCTCTAAACCAGTCTGTGGCTCTGATATGCTAATTGCAACCAAAACAGCTGAATTGCACTATAATTAGCCAATGACATGCAACCATTGTGCAATATATAAGGCCTTCATGTAGAACAGGGCCCCTTTCTTGGCTGTTGAGATGGACATTACTGGGGTGAGGAGACTCCATCGTCGTAGGGGGTAGGTCTTAGCAGAAACCTTTACATAGAGGTATGTGTACCACAGGCTGCAGTTGCTGCTGCAGGTAATAGACATACAAGGCACTTTGGAGGACAGCACGCTGTAGGTGTATCTGTGTAAGGTATGTCAGCCTTGTTGTGGAGACAGAGCAAGGGTGAGGGCACCCTTTACACTCCAATTATGGCATGTATTTAAGGTATGTATCTTAGGCAACTGTGTCAATAATAGAGAACCAGGTGACATATAGTAATGCTATACAGATATGTGAAGTGTGTCCCTACCTGCAGGCCTGTGACTTCCAGCACTGAAAAGCAGTTATTTAATTTTTAATGCTTTGTGCAAATAATGAGTGCATGAGTTATTCATTAATTGCTGTCTTCACAATAATGTAATTGAAATACAACACAGCAATGGATTTGAACCCAGGACTCCCAGGACTATGTGTGGCAAAAAGTACTCTATGCAAGGCATTTAATAGATTGAGCTACAGAGTCACTGCTACAGCAGGTGTATTTGTGAGATATAGGTGCACGCATACAGGTTGTGACAAACATTTTCTACATCCATCAGTATGTGCATGGTTTTATATGGATATATTTGTGCACCAGACTCCCATATGAATATGTATTTTGCCATGAAGGCCTTAGCAGGTGACCATGAACATGTTGCTGATAAATGGGCACATTTACCTGCTATCACAAGCCTCAGATACATCCATTATCATATATTGGCTGTATAGTGGAGTAGCATTGTACCAGAGTCCAAGGTACACCCCCATTTCTTCCATTACTTTTTATTCCAGTTTGAGCTGTGTGGCATGGTGTGAAGCTCTACTGAACCGTGCCTAATGATTGTAATTGGCAATTACTATGTTTTTTTTTAATCCACCTGTTTTAATTAAGAGTTGCTTGGCCGGTTAATGCAGTGTGCTGCAGGTGTAATGGACTAGGGTTTGAAACATGGCAGAGGTGTTTATTTTGTACATGTGTCTTACAATGTTAGAAACACATATAGTCATTATAGCTCTATTTAGCTGAGCTTAGGAAAGCTGCACTAAAAAAATATAAAGAGAAGGAAAAAGGGGTGTGTGACACTTGAGGGGGGTGAACACCTTGGATGGGGAGGATGTTATGAAATTCAAGTCCCATGAGCCTCCAGATGGCAGCAACATGACTCACATCCTCACCAATGGGACTGTCAGCACTGCTCCTTCACTGCCTGGGGGTGGCAGTGCTAGAGGCTGGGCACCAGGGCAAGGTTGCCCCACCAGGTTGGCCAGCATGTCCTCAATCTGGTGCAGGCAGTGGTTATAGCCACGGTGGACTATACTGTGCACCAAAAGTGGCAGCTCTGCCTAGGTAACAACCCCCATTATGCCATTGTTCCCTGAGGGGGGCCCTTCGCCGTCCAGTGGGATGGCACTACCTGACACTGGAGGTATTGCAGGGGCAGCAGAGGGGGCACCACTGGTCTGGGTCCCAGATATGCTGGGACCCAGTGTCACAGCCAGTTGAGGGAAGGTAGGGGTTCAGCTGAAACTAGCCTACTTTCACGTCCTGTGGTAACTGAGGTATAGCAATAAGTTGAGGTTAGTTATGAATAAATTATTGTTAGTATTAACCATATGGAACATCATATTAATTAACCCAAATACATAGAAATACATATTATGTATGGCACAACATGAAATAACAAAACAGTCAATATGTTAACAGCATGCCAGTGACAGGTAAATCATAAGGGCAACCACAAAGTTAATTTAACAAGGTATGTTAATATGACAGCATAATAACACATAACAATAATAAACTGAATAAGGCCAACAAAACAGTTAATTTAACAAGATATGTCAATATGAAAGCATAATAACACATAACACATTTCCCAAAATATAGTTATTTTAACAAAATCTGTTAATAGTAAACTATAATAATACATAACAATATTAAATAAATGCATTTAAAGGGTGGGGAGAGAAAGAGAAACAGTCCATTAGTGACATTGCAGATTATATCCCTAAAAACAATTGTAATATTAACTCTACAGTTGTGTATTGTCAGTTTTGTGTACAGTGACTACAATTCTCCTGTAGGTGATGTAGCACGTACATACTTCTCAAGCTGTTTCATGGGACATTATGGGCCAAGCAATAACAAATGCAGGTATAAAACTAGACAGAACACTTGCACATCATGTGGACTTATAACTACCAAGGTGTTCTGTAAGCAGATTTGCTAAGACTGTGCATTCCAAGTAATAAGGTCTGTGGTAATACTGTGACAGACGGATTACGCAATATTAATTACAGTACGAGATATCGTGACATTTGAGAGGCATGTTTGTGTACAGTTCATAAATTAGACAGCAGTCATGCCTTAGTTGCCAGACATGGGAACAGAACCTAATAGTTGTGACTGCAGGGGACATCTGCAAATAATGTAATAAGTGATTGCAGCAACTTAGTACAGATATGTAAGGAGTACAGCCATACTGGAAGTAAACGGATTTATTTATGAATCAACAATGCTGGTGAACATGTTATTCTTATTGATTTTAAAACTCTCTGAACTCTAAACACAATATCTGCTCATAACATAGGCTAACTCACTCATATACCTTTTGTTCTTGGAGAGAGAGAAAATGTGAGTGTTACATGACTAATAGTGCGCTGGAGATAACCTTGAACCATACTATGAGTTGAGCAGTGCAAGTTACAGGACATTCTTTCTGCATGCTAGAACTATTACAGTGTTATAATTGACTGCACTGCCAGTAGAACACACATGCATGGAATACAACCATTCTGCATGTATTAAAACAGCTTTATTGTAGTATCAACAATGATGGTGAACATTCTGCATTGTTATTTCTTTGAAATATCTGTGAAGTACACACACGTTATCTGGCCATGGAGTGGGGGTGCCTCATCCATATACCTTTATTACTTGAAACAGGAGGAACAGAGAGCATTATGTGACCAAAATTGGCCTGGGGACAGCCTTGGATAGTACCGTGAGTTAAGCAATACAGTTTACAGGCCATTAGTTTTACATTCCACAGCTATTGTAGTGTTACACTTGAATGCAGTGACCTGACCATGGACAAGCAATGCATACAGCTTTACTGCCATGGTTATGACAACACAATCCTGTTGAACAGACTTTTGCTTACTGTTATTGGTATTGTTTATTATTTATTGAACATTGCCCATTTATTGCATTACAGGTCTGCCTGCCCATTTATTGCACTACAGTTTTTCTTGTGTATACTTTATTGCAGTAAAGGCTTTAGTCTTTCTTTCTTATTGCAATACAATTAGCATACTACATTCGTACATACCACACTCACAGTGCAACCTGGCCAGGCACCCAGCATGGGACTCAACATTGCGAGTCCTCTCAGCTGCAGCTGTTGGAAGAGAAGCACACCATTATGCATACCTGTTTTACAGACATTCAGCTTGCATATTAGCAAAATAGAGGAAAAATCACTTACATATTTGTGGGGCATTCCATGCTCCTGCCTCTTGCACCCAGGTGTCCAAGGTTCCCCTCTTTCTCATTTACAGGTCCTCATAATGATGTTGACACTGCTCACCTGTGCAGGAGATACCAGTAGCACTAGTGATTTCCCTGGACAAACTGTCAAAGGCCTCTGCCTTATGCTCTGATCCCTGGAATCCATCCTGCATCAGCCTGGGTTCATGTTTTTTAACAAGGAGCCCAACCATAACCCTGGACTCCTGAATACCCCACCTCTGTACCCGAAAGCCCACACTTTCACCAACACTGCCAGCCATACCAACAGTTGATTGAACTCCGAGTGTTGCAGAATTCTCACCTATTGGGCTTAATATAGGCTGTTTCCCAGCCTTACATGTCATTCAGCAACATTAAACAAAGCGCTGTGTTGCTTAGCAGTGTGCAAACCAGCTAAGCGAAGCCAAGCAGTGTGAAAACTCATAGAATCATGGTTTTAGTAAGCCTTAACACTACACAAACTTTGGTAGCCATTAGCATGTTTATGAACTGCTTAGCATGAATGAACAGTGCTTAGTAGAGAGCAGCAGTGCCAAAATTTACAATAGTTTCATAAAATTAAATATTACATTCATTTACAGACAAATTCTGCCTATGGATTCAAACCCAGGACCTACTACACATAAGACTGTAACTCTACCCATGTGGCTAGCTGGATGTTATAAAAACTAGTATACCTTCACGTATACTACCAGGCTACCTGTTAGGCTTGCTGAGGACAGTTAAATCAACAAAGTTGGACCAGCACGTAAAAGATTGCTCAAACATCCATTTTATTTCAAACCATTAAATCCAAATGTAATGGTTGTAAGCCATTACAACAGCAAACCAGTTTCGGCTTAAAACAGCCTTTATCAATGCTCCAAAAAACAAATTGAAAAAATGACTCCACCATATCCAGCTATAAATATAGTCCATCCCTTAAAGGGACCTACAACCCATAACACCAATTAATTAACATTTGATAAAAAATGAAATAACCTTTGTGTAAAAAATAAACATGATATAAAATAACTTCTATATGCAGACCAATGTAATGTAGAAAGATGAGAACCACTGAAATAGATTATCTAATACATATTTTCACCTAATATATCAGAGTAAAATATTACAAATGTGTGTGTGGATCCATATGAATTATATGCATAAAAATTGTGAGTAATACATGCATAATGATTTAGAATATGCATGGTATATGATGATAAATAAATTTCAATCTCTCAGTTTCAAAAATACAATAATACAAAAATACAAAAATAAAATGAATTGTATCTAATAATCTCTTATTCTGATTCATTTAGTCCAGGCCTAAACAGGCCACCCAATTTAATGATCCACATGCATGATGATTTAGAATATGCGTGGTATATAATGATACATTTCAATCTCTCAGTTTCAAAAATACAATAATACAAAAATACAAAAATAAAATAAACTGTATCTGATAATCTCTTATTCTGATTCATTTAGTCCAGGCCTGAACAGGCCACCCAATTTAATGATCCACATGTTTTCCATATGGTTAAGTTTGCTATGCCATCCTGCTTTAAAATTCCTATGTAATACTATCCTATCAATAATAACAAATTTGAATACAGCAGATGGGTGATCAATGATGTGTTTATACAATGCATTAGTTAAACGTTTATTCCTAATAGCACTCAAATGCTCCCCTATTCTAAATTTTACAGGCCTAGATGTCTGGCCTATGTAAAAGGCAGAGCAAGTGCACGTTGCTAATAGACCACCCAGTCTGAACTGCAATTTGCAAAAATTCTGATGTTGAACACTTGAGAAGTGTTTTTACTTGTAAACTCAGTTGTTTTAGATATATGTTGACAAGCAGTGCAATGGTCACATGGGAAACAGCCCACTAATATGTCTCCAAATAAAGTTGTTTGATGTGGAATATTGGGAATATATTTCTTGTAGTGGGTAAGGTATGAATTGATGTTCCGTCCTCTATGATAAGAGAATGAGCATTGTTCAGGTAAAATGTTGTTCAAGAAATCATGTGATAACAAAATACCCCAGTGTTGATTGATGATGTCTCTAAACCTGTCAGTGTTGGTCCCGTAAGTAGTTACTAACCTCAAAGATGGATCAAAAACTTGTTCAGAAGATACCCTATCCTTTGATTTGTATTCTAATAAACCTGTACGTGTCAACCTATTGGTTTCATCCATAATCACAGAAAGATTGTGTTGATTGTAACCACGATTGATAAATATTTGTGACAAATCAAGACTGCAAGTAGAATAATCTTGTTCAGAAGAGCAGATACGTCTAATCCGCATGAACTGAGATTTTGGGATATTACGGATGATGTGGCGTGGGTGGGAACTCTGAGCATGTAGTAATGTGTTGTATTCAGGAAACTTTCGGTGAACCGAAGTGGCTAAGGTGTTGTCTGAAAGTCTAGTAACAACTACGTCTAAAAAGACGATCTTATCATGCTCGATGTTAGCAGTAAATTTGATACCAAAAGAGTTGTTATTCAAATATGTTACAAACTCAGACAACTGATCCAATTCACCATGCCACACCATCCAACAGTCATCTAGATATCTGCGCCAGATATCTAGATCCTGAATATGTATGTTATGCTGGACATCATATATACATGTTGCTTCATAATATCCCATAAAAAGATCTGCGTATATGGGTGCAAATGATGCCCCCATAGCAGTGCCCTTGATTTGCCAGTATGCTTTTCCTTTAAAATAAAAAATGTTTTTGCATAACACAATTTCTGTCAATTTGATCAAAAAATTATTGAAGCTTGTAGAATATAAGTCTGATTTGTATAGGCAATATGTGACTGCAAGAATCCCCACGTCATGAGGAATACTGGTGTATAGGGATGCCACATCCAATGTACAAAGCCACCAATTAGGTTCCAGTTGGGAATCATTAATGATGTTAAGAAATTCCGTGGTATCTTTTATCCTTAATGGTTGTAAATAATGTGTAAGAAAAGCTGACAGTGGCTCCGTTAAAGACCCTCTACCAGACACAATCGGTCTACCAGGGGGATGAAGAGGATCCTTATGTATTTTGGGTAGCAAATATAAATATTGTGGAGTTGGTTCGTCCACCTTAAGTTGTTTGGCTACCTGTTCACTTATAATACCTTGTTCCACTGCCAGATCTAAAAAAGAATCAACTTCCACCTTAAAAGTAGAAGTGGGATCAATATTCATTTCCATATAAAAACTGGAGTCTGATAATTGGCGTAAGGCTTCCTCTGTATATGTATTATGATCCATAACTACAATGGCACCCCCTTTATCAGCCATAGTAATGACTATATCATGATTATCTCTAAGTTCAGACAAAGCTTTCCTTTCGGCTATGGTAAGGTTGTTGGATTTAGACTCGTACAAAATAGAAGAATGCAAATCCTTCATTACACAATCTCTAAATATCGAGACATGTTTATTCATAGGCGGAATGAATGCGGATTTACCAAATCTGAAATCAGTTGATCTTTGAGTGGTATCAGAATCTGAAAAAAATAACTTGAGGTTAAGTAATCTACAAAAATCATTTACATCATGTAATAAATGATTCTCAGAGACTGGTGCACTGGGAACAAAATTCAACCCTTTATTTAGTAATCTTATATGTACAGGAGAGAGATCAAAGGATGAGATGTTCATTATCAATTATTTGACCATCTGTTGCAGCAGACATTGTAAGGTTGGAGTTCCTAAATTTAGATCTGTGCTTTCTGCCCCCCCCCTCCTCCTACCCTTAGATGTAAAGGGGGTGGTTGTTTCCTTTTGGCAGCTGGGGACGCCTGGCGTGAGGAAACCTCACCATCAGTAGCAGAGGAAGTATCATCCTCAGAAGTGGCATCAGATGTCACCTTTTTATGACTTAAGATGGACCTAGGTCATTTTCTGCTAGTATTGTAAGTGTTTGTATAATCATTAAATCTAACTGTCTTTGGACTAACAAAAGGTTTGCCTTTCTCGTAATCCATAAGGTCTCTGTTGAACTTATGGATTTTACGTTTCATTAGTTGTTGTTCTAATAAAGATAAATATTTTGCAAGATCAGAAATATGTTGTGGGTAAAACTCATCTTTGCTGAATTGTTCAACCTCACCACACAAGGTTTGAATCTCTGTTAATTGACTTTGTATGATTCTGTCATAGTATCTAGATAGACAGTCAACAAAATGCATTGAAGACTGATGCTGGGCCTCTGCCCATTCCCTAGATAATTCACCATCTATATTGGCCACTAAGGGTTGTAAACGGACCCTCAATCCCCTTGGTGTAATGTCTTTGATCTTGTAAGCCTTAAAAAGTTTCAGATGCCAAACATTTGAGCGTAGGGTTTTCATGTGTCTATTGAGTTTGGAAAAGATTATACCACATTTTTGTTGACCATCCATTAATTTACTATTGGGATTGTGTCCTGTATTGTTATTTAAACCAAAAGCTTCTAAATTATCTTTGTCGGCCGAAAGCCCCTGTAAGATACCACTTAAATCCATGACTATGGTCAATCTTATAATGGTTAGGACTAAGTATATTTATGAGTCCTAATATGATCACAGGGCCACAAGACCCACCACAGACATCTAAATCAAAAAATACATATAAAAAAACTAGAGCGGAATGAACGACTCCTCTGGAATCAATGCAGAAGTAAATGAAAAACAAGTTGAAGGAGTCGAACACAGCTGAAATATCACTCTCTAAGTAAAAATACTCTGGAAAGAACAGCAGCGATAGATGAATAAAATAATTTATTGGCAGACCGAGTTAGCGCTTTCACCTTATATGGCTTCTTCAGACTCATATAACGAACTCAAGTCAGAGCACAATTAAATAGCCAGAAATGGCAGGAAATTAAATAATCAACCAAAATTATAATTGCTAATAGACCATGCTTCACATTAATATAAAAAGCCACATGTATAAAAACAAATATAATAAAATCTAAATATGTAAACTATACTGTATAGATTACATTAAAACATGGCAACAATAACAATAACAGTGTTTATGTATAGGCTTTAAGCCTTCTCATTTTCAAAAAAGGTTTAACAGAGAACATAGTATTAAGGCCAGGTTGCACATCAGAAAGTAGCTTCAATATCCAAATGTTCTCCCTACTCTCTGTGTAGTTCTTAATGTCACCTCCTCTAATATTGAAGTACACCTGTTCAATTATCCTAAACTTAAATGTATGCTTAATACCAAACACTAAGACATGTCTAGCCAATGCATTAGTCTTCTGTGTCATCCTGATGCTGTATAAATGCTCACGTATACGGTCCTTCAAGTGTCTGTTAGTCTTACCCACATAGAATGACTCACAGGCTTGACATGTGGCTAAGTAAATCACATTAGTGGTAAGACAGTCTCCATGTACTCTAAAATTGTAATTATACCCAGTAACAGGATGTGTGAAGACATTGTCTGGATCAATGTACGAACAAAAATTACATTGTCCACAAGTATGAGTACCTACAGGCAAATTAATGGAAGTTGATACAAGCTGTCCTCTATCACATAATATATGGTGGTGTAAAAGTACTCGGACGTTGAAAAGTATTAGAAGGAGGGTGGTCAGAGCCATCTTTAAAAGTTAAACGTAAGGAAAGATTCCTCACATAAAGTTTAAAATCACGCATGGTCTCTTCAAATGTAGTTTTCATTGTAGGGATGAAAGAGAGGCCCTTGGATAATACTGATAATTCATCAAGAGTATGGCACAGTGGGAACTTGATTATATGCATCAGCTACCAGCTTTTGGAGAACACGTTCTGTTTTACAGATGATTCGTAGATGACCTTTTCCTTTTATGGAAAGGCACTATGGATGATTTACAATCATTCATTAGACTGATTAATACAGCTACTACATACCTGAAGTTCAGCTATGAAGTCTCTTACACTAAGATACCTTTCTTAGATATTTTCGTTGAGAAATTGCCTTGTGGACTTATCAATACAGGGCTGTTTAGAAAGCCCTGCCATAAGAATACTTTATTCCATCGCTTTAGTATGCATCCACAATACGTATTTAACAATATTGTTAAGGGACAGGCCATGAGGGTCTCCAGGTATAATCCAAGCCACACAGGATATGAAAGGGATCTAGGTGATCTGAATGTAAGGTTATTAGATAGAGGTTATAGGGACATTGATATATCTAAAGGCATAAAGGATCTCCCTTCTTTAAGATTGAGTTCAGCAGCCCCATACTTCTCTGATAATGGGAACTCAGAGATTCAGAAAGAGAATAACGGCACAAACCCAAATAGAACAGCATTTTCCATATTTTACACCCAAGACGTAGGACCAATTAAAGATGTCATTAGATCACATTGGAACATCTTGATGGTAGATACACGTATAAAAGAGATCTTGGGTGAAGTTCCATGTTTCAGGTATAGAAACAAGAAGAATTTGAAGAATATATTATGTGATAGAGGACAGCTTGTATCAACTTCCATTAATTTGCCTGTAGGTACTCATACTTGTGGACAATGTAATTTTTGTTCGTACATTGATCCAGACAATGTCTTCACACATCCTGTTACTGGGTATAATTACAATTTTAGAGTACATGGAGACTGTCTTACCACTAATGTGATTTACTTAGCCACATGTCAAGCCTGTGAGTCATTCTATGTGGATAAGACTAACAGATGCTTGAAGGACCGTATACGTGAGCATTTATACAGCATCAGGATGACACAGAAGACTAATGCATTGGCTAGACATGTCTTAGAGTTTGGTATTAAGCATACATTTAAGTTTAGGATAATTGAACAGGTGTACTTCAATATTAGAGGAGGTGACATTAAGAACTACACAGAGAGTAGGGAGAACATTTGGATATTGAAGCTACTTTCTGATGTGCAACCTGGCCTTAATACTATGTTCTCTGTTAAACCTTTTTTGAAAATGAGAAGGCTTAAAGCCTATACATAAACACTGTTATTGTTATTGTTGCCATGTTTTAATGCAATCTATACAGTATTGTTTACATATTTAGATTTTATTATATTTGTTTTTATACATGTGGCTTTTTATATTAATGTGAAGCATGGTCTATTAGCAATTATAATTTTGGTTGATTATTTAATTTCCCACCATTTCTGGCTATTTAATTGTGCTATGACTTGAGTTCGTTATATGAGTCTGAAGAAGCCATATAAGGTGAAAGCGCTAACTCGTTCTGCCAATAAATTATTTTATTCATCTATCGCTGCTGTTCGTTCCAGAGTATTTTTACTTAGAGAGTGATATTTCAGCTGTGTTCGACTCCTTCAACTTGTTTTTCATTTACATATAAAAAAACTATTTTAAAAAATTATATAACTATGTACTAAAAATGTCCACAAGAGAGTAGCACAACCCAATATCAGCATAAACTTTGGACAATTGTCCAGCATAAACTTATTATATTAATAAAATATATTTATCTTACTATAATTGGCACTGGTAAGGCATAGCATCAGGCAACAAAAAATGTGAACAAAAATTACGTGAATATCGTCACGATCAGTATACCCAATATACAAAATAGTCGACCTTCGTCTCAACTATTTCAATAAAAATTGTTCAACTCAATGATCCAAAGATTGATTGATTTATCCTTGGTGAAAAAATAATCACCATCTAACGTTGCCATATATCCACACTAAGAGAAATGGATTTGGTGTTCTTTAATAGGTTTTCTGTTGATAAAATATTATTGATGTTATTATAATGATAGAAAACCATTAAATCAACAGAATAGCCGACCTTCGTCTCTGCCATATAGTCCAAAAAAATAAAATATTATTTTCTTTGTTCCACTACCATGTGCCACCGTAAGAAAATATTGTGATGCTCACTAGTATATCATAATGCAATGATTATCGTAAAAGGCTGTTAGCAAAACCATCATTGGGGACACTCAAAAGTACATACCTACAACCAATCCAAATGAAAATATTGATATTATCTGTGGAGATCCAACAAACCCTGTCACCATAACCCTATTATAATACCTCAAAAATTATGTTTAATTAGAAAACAACTAATACAGTAAACAGGACACTATTCCATCACTACCTTAACCTACCATGAATTGCCAAACGTGTATATATAAGAAAGACCTTCATAGTGAACACAATTCAATCATTCACTTAACATACCCTGAGTTGCCAAAACATGTATATATAAAAATGCATGTTTATAAATTATGCTGCAAAACCATGAGCTAGTACACTATCTAATTAAGAAAACACCAAATAGTCATCTGGCCCTAGCCTATGTTGAATCAAAAACACATTACTAATGTTGATAGCTAATGTAAATGCCATATAATAGTTTGAAAATGCATAATAACTATTGTATAGTAATCCGCTAATAAACTTAAACTATTATAAAGATCAAAACATTTAGTCAAAAGTGTCAATCAAAAGTTATATATAATAATCCAAAGGAATCGGCATTCCACAGTTCAACGACCGTCGACCTGGCAGAATATATGGACCAAAAAAACAGTACATAGGCTCCCGACGACTGCAAAGTGAAATAAAAAGTAAAAATCCAAATACACTGTATCTGCCACAGTTCCACAGACCTTCAAGGTTATCTTTCCCGTTGTTCCCAGTCGTTGTGACTTACATATTATGAAAAATCCATATAAATCACAGTACCTGATGTCCAAACCTATATTCGTCGGCCCCAATCAGTATAAAGATATAAATGTCCCGCAACAGTAAGGTCGTATTATAATAAACAATACGCCCAAAATGTTATTCAAAAAAGTCCATGTGAAAATCATACCTTAGTCCAACATACATAGATCCAAAAAAAACTGAATCATTATAACTGTCCCAACTTGTTGCTGAGGACAGTGCCATGCCATGCAAACACACTTAAACACACCTATTAATAAATAATTAATTACATCTGGTTTAAATTTTTATATATCTGGCAGGTGTTGGCCATGTATGTATATGCTCCACTCAGCTCTGCTGTGATCCATGCCACGCAGAGCAAATGAAAATTAAAAAAAAGAAAGAAAATGTAATTATGATAATTAATTACAACTGGTTTCTATTTTTAGATGTCTGCCAGGTGTCAGCTGTCTATATGTGAACACAGCTTGGCATTGCTGCACTCTGTGCTGTGCCAAGCAAAGATGCAGTTAAAAAAAGTAATTAAAAAACATCATAAAAATGACATATACATCTGACACACTTCACAATATTACAACAGTGGCGGGGAGCATTACAGGGAACCTCAAACTCATCTGCAGCCACGAGTAGCCTCTACACCTCTCCCTACACTGATTCAATATCTATCTTCCTTGGCTGTCCCTTGGCAGTGTGCCATCATCACAAGGGAAGTGCTAAACCACAGGCAAATATTTCCCTCCTCCTTCTCCATTTTTTTTCAGCAAATGAGTCCTTAAACGGTCGGGCCACCCCAAGGCTCAAGCCCTCAAGGTCACGGAGCCAGGTTATTGATAATTCCCTGTTAATACTAGAAGCAGCTTCCTATCTGCTTACATGTATAGTCTAATAGTGAAGTTGGCATAATGGTTAAGGTGTTTACCTTACAGTCATAAGGTACAGGTTTTGATTCTGATATGGGGTAATTGGTTAAGCTTATGATAGCTCACAAGGGCAGTAAACCTTGTGCTAATCTATGAACATATAAACTTCTCATTGACATTTATCAGCGCTTAGTGTTAATGTGCTGTATAGAAGAAACCCATGACACCATATGAAATTGCCTCCAGAAACACCAATTCTATCTGACCCTACTTTATTATTAACAACACGGAATATTAATTTTCTAAAGTGGGGTTGGCTAAGTGGAAATCCTGCAAATATTTACAATAAATTATTTATTACATATTTTCAAAAATGATTACATGAATACCTAAAAATATGTACAAAGTGCAACTGATTACTTCATTATCCACCTTAATCATATTGTGTACCTTTACCCTTACTTCATTATCCCCCTTAATCATATTGTGTACCTTTACCCTTACTTCATTATCCACCTTAATCATATTGTGTACCTTTACCCTTACTTCATTATCCACCTTAATCATATTGTGTACCTTTACCCTTACTTCATTATCCACCTTAATCATATTGTGTACCTTTACCCTTACTTCATTCTCCACCTTAATCATATTGTGTACCTTTACCCTTACTTCATTCTCCACCTTAATCATATTGTGTACCTTTACCCTTACTTCATTCTCCACCTTAATCATATTGTGTACCTTTACCCTCACTTCATTCTCCACCTTAATCATATTGTGTACCTTTACCCTTACTTCATTCTCCATTTTAATCATATTGTGTACCTTTACCCTTACTTCATTCTCCACCTTAATCATATTGTGTACCTTTACCCTCACTTCATTCTCCACCTTAATCATATTGTGTACCTTTACCCTTACTTCATTCTCCACCTTAATCATATTGTGTACCTTTACCCTTACTTCATTCTCCACCTTAATCATATTGTGTACCTTTACCCTCACTTCATTCTCCACCTTAATCATATTGTGTACCTTTACCCTTACTTCATTCTCCATCTGCTTACACCCTAACTTGTTCTTTTTTTTAAGTCAATTAGCAATGTAATTTCGTCTTCAGTGAAAAATCATATGATGGCTACTTTGACATAAAGGTAAGTATTTTTTTACAATTCCCATACTCTAAAGATACATATATCACTGTGCTTTTTCATTGTGTTTGTTAACATCTGTATTATTTGCAAAGTATAAATGCTTGTACATTTCTTGTAAATACTTGGTAGCTTTGTAATTTCATACTCTGTGTAGCTTTGATCAGGTGCTTATCTGTGTCTCTTTGTACCCTCCCATTACCACATCTACAATCCTTCTGATTGCATCCTCTACTGTGCTTCAAATGTTTTCCCCAAATAATATGGTGTCAGCCATTCATTAGTAGCACAGTAAGGCTCCATTCTTTGTTTTTTCCCCTACCCATCTTCATAGGTTCATAGGTTCATAGGTTAGTACTAAGCTAACTGCCCTTGAGAGCCATTGTAAGCCTAGCCAATTATCCCTTGTGAGACTCAAACCCTGCACCTTGTGTTTGTAAGGCAAACACCTTAACCATTAGGCCACCCTCCCAACCCTTGTATATCATCTACTTTCAAAGTAGTCCAAAACTCTTCCCCATACTGCTTCATTGTTATTTACTATCAGTATGTCTTTGCCCACAAAGAGGGTTGAAGCATCCTTGCCTCCTTCTAACCCTATTCAGTTCCCTCAAATAGATCCATACTGCTGAATAATGAACATGTTCACTGAGTGAGTGGTATGATGTAATCTAACCAATGTAATTTAGATGATGTGAGACAGCAGAGAAAAGAATGGGTGGTGAGGACTGAGGGGCAGAAACTGCTGTGTGATGCAAGCTGTGTATAGCAGGTAGGCTACAGAAAAAAATGGTGTCCATTAAATACAAAGCAATATAGAATTCTTTGTTACCAGTAAAAGCAGCTAATATCTCAGAGGTGGCTATATACACATACTATATTTAATTTCAGTTCACACCCATTCCCACTTTAATTTTTTTTATTTGCAGGACTCATAATTATAGATCTTGTGTTTTTATATCCATTACTGATGTTATTTATTTAGTTTGTACTAGTCAGCTGTCTCACACATTCATTTGCATGAGTGCCACCTCTTTAAAAACTATTACTTCCATTTAGATTCAGTGCAAATCAACCTTAGGTGATGATGTATCAGTTTTGGATTGATTTCAGTATAGTCACTACGTTGTTTAATATCTATATACTTCTCTCAGGTTTCCTGTTAATCAGATGCAGTGTGCCACAAAAGCACCTTACATACTTTAAAATATACAATGCCTCATTAAACCCATTATGGTAAGAGGAAATTATTGCAGTTCACAAAGTGATTGTAAGCCATCCATGAGTCAGAGGATCTTATCTTGCAGCAAAACCAAAAATGTACAAATTTTGCAAAATATGCTATAATACAAATGAGTTAAACAATGATCTGTTTTAAAACTTAAGAAATACCACTGAATTCTACTAAGCAAAATGTATTTATTTTTTAGTAACATTTATTTATTTATTTTTCTTCTGTAATTTATTTTGCTAAACCCATACTTCTGCCCAAATGAAAATAAGCAAATAAAGATATGCCATTCTAATATTTGTAGTTGCCCGTCTTTGATCAATACCATAGATTAAATGAGTCTAGGCAGATCTGGCCACTAAAATTATAAATACATTTTTCTATTGCTTTTCAGTGTTACAATTAATCACAATATATTTTAATTCCTTATCTTATGCTATTACCACACCTGTGTTTTGCAAAGCACACAGGGAAAAAAAAACATGATGGTTGACGCAGTGACGTCTTTCAAGGCACCAGGCTTGGAAACTTGTGTTCTAGTGGATTTGTATGTAGACCTGTCTTACTGTTTTAAGCATATTTATTTTCTAATAGGTAGGATATAGCAGAAAAGAGAACTGTTTTGGTAAAATCACTGAGTTTCAGCTGATAGAACAGTACTGCATGTGAGCAAACACTTTAACAAGGCTATTGTTGAAACATTACCATATCAATCAGAGTGTCAGTTTTATTGCTGACTGCAGTAATGGAAAACTGGAAACCTGCCATGGCATTGTCAAAGCAACAGTGGTACCTTTTGGGTAGGTCTTCTGCTGTATGCATTAAAACCTTTGCTAGTCAGTATATTATTTGGATGTTTTATTCATCCAAATGCTGCTCTGCTAAACCATTGTGCTGCACCTGCACATGAGTCATTATAAAAAGTATAGTGGGAGTCAGAAATACAGATACCTACTTCATTGCATATTTTTGCACCCAGAAGAGACTATTTAATCTACAAACTGAAGCTAACACTCTGCATATGCTGCTTTCCGCAATGTTATACATGAGCATATAACTTTAATACTGCAGAGACAGGTAGTGTAGATTTCATGTCCCGTGGTACAATTTATAGAATGAAGCTAGGCTATGATTATACTGTCTATAGCTCATTACTGGATAACCAGAAGGTATATGGTATCAGAAGTAAAAAGAAAATGTTTGCTTTAACTGGAAAAATATGCCAGCAGAAGGGAAGAAATACAACTCCTTTCAAGACCATTGGCAGAATTCAGAAAGGTTACTGCAAGGGTAAGCTCATTATACCCCACATGGTTCATAGGTTCATAGGTTGTTACTAGGCTATCGGCCCTAGGGCCTATACAAGCTTAGCCATAACAATTCCCTGGCTATTTCTTCCCACACTATTTACTTCCCTGGACCCCTGTCTAGCAGGGTGACTGACGTGATCCCTGGAGTGAATTTCCTTTCTCCCACCCAATCATCAAGGTTCCTTTTGAAGAGGGCCAAAGAGGTGCTCTGTTTGACATGTATGGGCAGTCTATTCCAGAGTCTGGGGAGTCTCTGGGTCAGGAACCTATCCCTACAGCATGTTTTGTTTATTGTGATGACAAGGTTTAGATCCCTGGAGCATGTGGCTCTGAGGTATTGGGATTTCTTTAAGTGTAGCATGTCCAGCAACTCTGGGTTGACATGGCCTTGTATGTTAAGCAGAGATCGCCTTGGAGTAGACGATATGCAACAGAGTATAACTGGAGTTTTTTAAGGTGGTCAGCATAGGGCATCTGCTTTAGGCCTGTGATTCTTTTAATGAGGTATTTCTGCGGCCTTTCCAGTTGTTGCAGATGTCTTGAGAGGTACATACCAAATGGGGCATTGTATTCTATAATGAGTCTAATGAGGGATGAGTACAGTGGGACAATGACCTCCTTTTTTCTGGATGAAAAGCCCTTAATGATGAGGTGTGCCACAAAGAAGGATTTCCTGACTGTTGTGGCGATGTGGTTATTGAAGGTGAGACCACTGCCCAGCTGTGTCCCTAAGTCTCTTATCACACTTTTGGTGTTTAGTGTACTGCCACCTATGTGGTAATTCATGGGTACATGTTTTTTCCCAAAGGGGATAACTATACATTTTTTGGCATTGAGCTTGAGCCCATGGCTCTGGCACCAAGCATCTGTTTCTGTAAGGCCCTTTTGTAGAGTATCGACATAATTTGGGGATTCAATAATGGCTTCCAGTTTGCAATCTTCTGCAAACTTTGTTAGCCAGAATCCCTTAGAGTTGGCCTGTACTTCAGAGAAGTAGATGTCAAACAAGAGAGGTCCCAGGACTGAACCCTGAGGTACTCCACTTGTCACTTGTCTGGAGCTGGATTTGGAGTCAGCTACTTTTACAGTGTGGGTTCTGTCAGTAAGCCAGTTGGCAACCCATCAAGTGATGTAGGGATTAATGCACAGCTTAGTAAGTTTATCTATGATTCCAGAGTGGAGGATGGTGTCAAAGGCCTTGGCGAGGTCCATATAGGCTGTGTGGACTGCCTTACCCTCTTCCACAGCTCTGTAGACTGATTCAAAGAAGTGAATCAGGTTCAGGAGACAAGACTGGCTCTTCATGAACCCAACCTGGGTGGGGTTCAGTGTTTTAAGGTTGCCAATGTCTTTGTTTATAAGTTCCATGATAATATGTCCCGTGGCCTTGCAGATCAGGCTCATCAGACTGATGGGGCGGTAGTTCCCGGGATTCAAGGTGGATGCCTCCTTGTGGAGTGGGATAACTTTAGCTGTGTGCCACTCAGTGGGCATGAAGCCTGAGGTGAGGGTACGATTAAACATGACACTTAGGTGAGGTGCCAGTTCATTATGTAGTTCATGTAGTACACAGCCCGGGATGTCATCTGGTCCCATGGATGCTGCATTCCTAGCTTTGGAGAGTGCATTTTTTACCTGTGTGGCTGTTATTACTGGAATTTGGCAATATTCTGGTATTGAGATGCGTCATTTAGGGGGTGAGAGGGGGGTGAAGTTGGCACTGAATCGATCTGCCAGGATATTGGCAATATCCTTGGGATCAGTATATTTAATGCCATTCTGTTGTAGCTCAGAGCAGATCTGACCATTGCCATTTAGATTCTTGATATAGTTATAGAATGCCTTGTGGTTGTCTTTGGAATCTTTGGCAATTTTATTTTTGTAAATAGCTTTGGAGGATTTTATGAGGGATCTCAACTTCTTACTGAGGCTGGTAAGGGAGTTTTTTGCATGCCGGGATTTTCCTCTTTTCTGCAACAGTTTTTTCCTTTTGTTGTAAAGTTTGTTAATGGCAGAGGACCACCAGATTGGCTTCCTTTTTTTGGAGGAGAGCATCTTGGTTCTATTTGGGATGGCACAATTCATGCATGAGTGGATGTGCTTGTACAGTGCCTTAGTGTAGGACTCAGAAGTCGAACTTTCAGTTCCCGTCTGCATGGGTGTCATGAAGTTGGTAACCATTTCTGATTCATTGTCAGCCCTACTGCAGTGCTGTACCATGAAATGGTGCATCACCATGGTGAGCTGTCTCTGCTGCCTAATGTAAATGCTAATGAGGCATTCTGGGAAAGTGACTTATGCTAATTAGCTATATGGACTTCCTCAGAAATACCTGTGGTAAAGCTTTTACACTTTACACTGTTGACTGATTCAGAGAATATGTACGTTAGCTAGGAATACAGCCAAAGGTTTGCATTCACTCATTTCTTCCAGTGAGCAAGACTGCTTTAGAGGTAAGTGGCAGAGAGTTTAGTGGCATGGTGGTGGTGGGATGCATATGTGTGTGTGTGTGTGTGTGTGTATCCATGTGTATGCATGAATGTGTGAGTGTGTGCATATGGGGCCTAACTTATCACACTAGGGATATTTTATATATCATGTCCTAAAGGCACTTAAAAAAATTCAAGCCCTGTACTATCAGCTGTCACAATCATCTCTTAAGCATTTTGCACTTACATATTATCATAACCTTTGAATAAAAAAGTTAAAATAAAGGGAAGGGGTGATAGTTGCACCTTCTGCACATACATATCTCCTTGGCATGGTGTTTGTCTTCTGCATCACTACTAGACACCAAAGATGTGTTGAATGAAGTAATTAAAAGACTATTAATCATCAGTAGTAATAATCACTTACAGATAAAGGCATAGTCTAATAAATGCTAAACAGATGTTCCTTTGAGAACTAAATGCAAAGTAAGATTTTTGACAAAGACTAATTAGGCAAGTTCCATAAACTGTATATTTAGTGTATTATTAAGAGGGTATTGATTAATTTAACCTGCTTGGCATTTCATCAGCATCAGAAGTATTCCTAAAAAACAATTTTATATCTAACTGAAAACTTGTAATGTGGTATAAACATTCCCCAGGATTCAATAAAGTCTATTATGTAGCCCAGGCAGGTATGACCCTGACCCTGAGCAGTATCCTTCCTTCACCAAGAATGATGCCACAATATAGTGACAAAATGATCAGCTTTAACAATTGCCTTAATTTCTGGTGTCATTCAAAGGGGATCCAGTGCCTGTCTGCCTGAGATGACATGCTCTACAAGCCACACTGCTTCGCAAGGGACGGCTTGCACCTGTCACCCCTGGGATTTTGGATATTGGCTAAGGCTCTTGCCACCCCCATAGCAAAGCTCAAATTCTAAACCTACCACCCTAGAAAACAAAAATGTGAAGAAACTAAGGGTAATGCTGTTCAATGCCAGAAGTCTAAATCTCAAAATGCACGCACTCGAGGCCCTTCTCAGTATGGAGAACATCGATGTCTGTGCTGTGACTGAAACCTGGTTCAAGGCTCCTGAGAGCACCCCAGCATTATCAGGTTTCATCTCATATCATGCCGGCCCCAAAACCCGGACCACACCACAAAGGAGGGTGTATCCATATTCATCAAGGATACCCACACCTCCAGGTTGGTGGCTACGCAGCATCAGAAACCATCCAGGTGCAATTAACCATAGGCAAAACTGCTCTACAATTTGTAGCATGCTACAGGCCACCCTCTCAAACTCAGGAAACCCACACAGCCTTCCTGAAGACACTGGAGGGTATAAATGTATCACCAAACACCATCATACTGGGTGCCTTCAACTACCCGAATATAGACTGGGAACATTACTCAAGCCCAAACTTTCTAGCCCAAAGGTTCCTGGAGTTCATAAATTCAAATGCCATGGAACAACTAGTCACCGTCCCCACAAGAGGAGAAAATATACTAGATCTCATCATCACGAACATGGGAACAAAATGCTCCACACCTGACGTATATCCCTCATTGGTGAGATCAGATCATAAACTAATCTCACTAGAAATCCACATCCACAGAACTTCTCTAAAGCAAACTTCACACTACTCAAGACAGGTGTGGTATCCTTCAAGGCCCCCGAGCCAATGGAAACCACAACCCAAGCTGTGGAAGCCCTTACAAATGCCTTCTATGAACACCTTCAGGACTGCATGGATCAGGCAATCCCAAATAAAACCAAGACTCTTTCCACCAAGGGCAAACGTCCAGTCTGGTGGACCCCAGCCATAAACAAACTTTACAATAAGAGGAGAAAGCTATTACATGATAGAGCAAAATCCCAAAAGGGAAGGCATCTTTGATCAGCACTAGCAAGAAACTACAATCCCTCATAAAATCATCCAAGGCCAACTTTGAGAGAAAAATTGCCATAGATTCAAAAGACAATCATAAGGCCTTCTTCAGCTATGTCAGAAACCTGGGTGGAAACTCCCAGATATGCTCAGAATTAGTCCAAAATGATACAAAAATCACTGAACCCACAGACATTGCCAACATACTGGCAGACAGGTTCAGCGCAAACTTCACCCCCCCCCCAAAGGAGAGATAACTATCCCAACTGAGTGTAGCCTCCCAGACATCTCAAATGCGCAGGTGAAAGCTGCTCTCTCTAAAGCTAAAAACACAGCATCAATGGGACCGGATGGGGTCCCCAGCTGTGTGCTACATGAACTCAATGAAGAACTAAACCCGCACATAAGGCAGCTGTTTAATCTTAGCCTCACCACAGGATATGTGCCCAAGGAGTGGGGTATGGCAACTGTGGTTCCACTCTACAAAGGTGGTGCCTTTATGGACCCTGGTAATTACCGCCCCATAAGCTTAACAAGCCTGGTCTGCAAAGCTATGGAGAGGATCATAATGGAACTCATAAACAAGGACATAGGGGACTTGCAGACCTTGGACCCAACCCAGTTTGGCTTTGTCAAGGGCAGATCTTGCCTTTTGAACTTGGTCGACTTCTTCGAAACAGTCACCAAGGCCATTGATGAGGGAAAGGCAGTCCATACAGCCTACCTTGACCTTGCAAAAGCTTTCAACACAATACCCCACTCGGGTATTATAGAGAAACTTACCAGCTTAAATGTAAACCCATATGTCACAAGATGGGTTGCCAACTGGCTAAAGGACAGAACCCACAGGGTTAGAGTTGCTGGAGCCATGTCAGACTCCAAGCCGGTTACAAGTGGAGTCCCACAGGGCTCAGTCCTTGGCCCCCTATTGTTCGGCATCTGCTTCTCAGAAGTACAGGCAAACATCGGAGGACTATGGCTGACAAAGTTTGCGGATGACTGCAAACTGGGTGCCATAGTGGATAGTACATCGGACACAGACATCCTTCCGAGGGGTCTCACGGAAACTGATAGCTGGTGCCAGAGCCATGGCCTGAAGTTAAATGCAAAAAAGTGTATAGTCATACCCTTCGGGAAAAACAAGGTAACCCCAAGCTACCATATAGGTGGTAACCCACTAAGCACAGAAGAGGTTATCAGGGACCTGGGGACCCAGGTTGACAGTGGCCTCTCGTTTGACACTCACGTTGCTAAAGTGGTTCGAAAGACCTTCTAAATTGCCCACCTGATCATGAAGGGATTCACATCCAGATCAAGTGAGGTCATTGTTCCCCTGTACTCTTCACTTATCAGACCAATGATCAAGTACAATGCCCCATTCGGGATGTATCTCACCCGACACCTGCAGCAATTGGAGAGACCCCAACAGTTCCTCACCAAAAGGATAAAGTGACTCCAAAACCTGTCATATGCTGCCAGACTGAAGAAACTCCAACTCTATTCAGTTGCATACCGTCTGCTCAGAGGTGACCTGTGCCTGACATACAAGGCCATGACCAACCCGGAATTAATGGACATGCTCCACCTCAAAAAATCCAAATCCACCAAAACCACTAGAGCAAGAGACTTAAACCTTAGCACGGATATAAATAGGACGTGCTGGAGGGATAGATTTATCACCCAGAGACTCCCCATGCTGTGGAATAAAATCCCGGTCCATGTGAGGCAGAGCACCTCGCTGGCTCTGTTCAAGAGAAATCTTGACCGGTGGATGGGAGATCGTAGGTTTACCCCGGGAAACATCTCTGTGTCACTACTGGACAGAGGCACAACAAACTAATGGGCACAGTATTTCTAACATAAGGGGCGGCGTAAGCCACATAAGTTTGGGCTAGGCTTAAAAATGCCCTAGGGCAGTTAGCCTAGTATAAACCTATGAACCTATGAACCTATGAACCTATGTAGGCTCCGTTTAGACTACGTGGAATGTATCTGTGTACACAGCCAAGATTGTCCCTCTGCAGAGCCTCATGCATATTAATGGTGTGGCATGCCTAAGGGAGGTCAGAACAACATGGATAATGAATCCTTGTAACACTGACTACACACCTACATACCTGTCAGCCTATTAACCTGACCAAAAAGGGAACAACACAACTTATTTCACTAATTTGGGTTTAATTTTTTTTTTTTACATTTAATTGCTGGTTTGTGCTATGCACTGCATTATTTAGCTATGCTTAGCTCTGTGTACACATACATCATACATGCACCAGAAATGTAAAAACAGAAACTGAATGCATTCAATTTGTATTTTTTTATTTTTATGTACTTGTTTGCAAGATGCACTGCTTTATTTAGCTATGCTTAGCTCTGCACATCCATGCATTAGACATACACCAGACATCTAAAAATAGAAACCAGATGCTTTTAATTGTTATAGTTGCACAATGCATAGCTCCATGCAAGCCTGTACAGTGAAGCTGCACTATGCTTACAGTGGCACCTTTGTAGTATTTCTGAATATACATGAGCTCATATCACTAACCAGTGGTGAGTTAGGTTGAGTGATGACCTATAGTATAGTAGGTCCTGGGTTTGAGTCTTGGGCAGTGGTACGTTTTACATATACTGCTGTGAAACTGTGTCAGATCACTGAAACATCTGTTCACTTTAAATTCAATTATTTGTCTATTTAGAAAAGGTGCACAATGATGAGCATCTCTTAAACATGGGTAACAGTCTTTCCATGCTTGCACATTGCTAAGCTTCACTTAAACATGGGTTTTGTGAGTCTGAGCGATGCTAATAATGCGGCGTGTTTTTGAAAGTTTCAGTATGATGCACAATGGTGGGAATGCATCCTATTTAAAGAGCAATAGTCAGGAATTACACATTATTCCTTGGAGCCTGATCATGAGTGTGGATATGGCTGTCATGGGGGAAGTAGTGGAATTTTGGACACAGCATTGAGGTGTTCAGGTCTCTAGGATTTTTATTGGACTCCTGGTACAGCACCATGGACCCCAGCTGTTGCATGACAACTATGAGGGACCAGAATGCAAGTCTGAGGCCTGAGATAGTTTGGTTAAGGACCTGACCAGTGCAAATGGCATCCCCCACACTGGTGGAAGTGTCATCACCATGATGGCTCTATCGAGGGAAGGGGGTACTTTGGATCACTGGATCCAAGAGGCACTGGTGGGGAACACCAAACAGATATGTAAGTATGTTATATAGCAATTTATAAATATACAAGCTGAATCTGTGCAAAACTGGTATGTACAATGGTTTCCCTCTCTTACCACAGTTCCAGAAGAGAGAGCTTGCAATGTGTGGTCTCATGCAAAACATTTGGCCAGGATGAGGTTAGTATGTGGTATGTAAGAAAATTAATAAAGTAATAAATGAATGCATAACTTAATAGAATGAAATAAATACTGATATTTTAATAGTCATGTATGAAATACCTGGGACATCATAGACTTTCATTAATATGTCAGTGCACATCTGAACTGTTAAAGTAAGTTAAAGTAAGTAAGCATGCAATACTGTGTAGCATAGCTTCCAACCATTAGTTAATGTTGCAGAATACCCAGATTAAGAGTCAATGTTGTATGTCTTGTCTGTCTGAAAATGCTTCATCACCTTCCCAACTTACTTTCCCCACACATACTTAAGTCCCTTTCTCAACATTCCACTCTGTCCTTAAAAAAGTATGAGGGGCACCTACCCCCCCCAAAAAAAATTTGATCCATACATAGCTCTCCATTTTGCACGTGTCCACTGGACACACTTGATTTGGTCCAATTGGCTTGACAACACACTTATGGTATTGTCACCCCTCTCTCTGGAGCTGACAGTCCAAATTCAGCCAAAAATCTTTGCAAGTGCACAGCTGTTGCGGTGGAAGAAAAGGATAGCTATGCTTCTTTCCTACACCCTTCCTGCATATTCCAACCTGCCTTTCACTATGTTTCCCCCCTGCTTGCGCCCAATTTCACCAGTTTCCTATCTCTCCAATTTTATTTTCTTTAAATAACAATTTCATGATGCTGCACTATGCACAGCATCACTCCACCAAGCTAAATGGTGTTGTATTATTGCATGTATGTGAAAGCATAATAATCACATTCAAAATTTCACCTATGCCCTATTTTGAACCCAGTACCATCTGACTTAAACAATAGTGCATCAACTGACCAAGGCACACAGCCAGTTAACTAGCACAGGTGTTTTAAGCAAAACATAGTAATTGTCATTTTCTCGTCATTAAGCATGTTTAGAAGACGCTGCACATTGCATCACATCATGCAGCAAATCTGTTAAAATATTAATGGAAACATTGAAATGTAACTGGGAATCTGGTAGAGAAATACATCACTATAACGCCATACACATACTTGTACATACACATACATGTGAGGTATGTAACAGCAGTTGTGTGAAGTTATCTGTAAAATATGTAAAAACACAGATGCTATATCATTGACTGTAGCTCAATCTGTTCAATGTTTTGAAAATGTTTATTTTTTGGTTCACATCGTCCTGGGTTCAAATACAGCTGTGCCTAGCATTTAAAATACATGTATGTGTATGTACATCACCATTATAAGTTGTGATATGTATGACTGTCTCATCACCTATTTATCTACCCAAAATAGTACATATGGAATGTCTGCTTCTAAATAATGGAAGTCAAAGGCCTACAGATTGGAACACATTTTAACTATTGCTATTACAACCCTATAAAGTGCCTAGAATGTCAGGTTATGCATTAGCATGAATTCCCAGAGGAATTTGAAATATGTAATTCAGATGTGGCCCAGGAATATCAGACTGCAGTCCACAATGATTTGGCAGTCATATTACAGACAGCCACAGCTGTACAAGTAACATACATATATGGAGGTTATGATATAAGTAAGAGTTGCCAGCATGCAAGTTCTAGATGACTACCATGACATAACACATGACTTGGCAGTAGTTCAAGTGGTTGGCATAATGGTTAATGTACCCCCTACCTTGTTCTAGGACACACCAATCATGTTGCCTTTTACTCTGTTAATGATACCTTTGGCTAACATACTTACCTTAAACACATACCTTAATTTCCAGTGGGATGAGTTTCCTCAATCTTGCTGTGCCTGTTCATCAAGGCTGCCACAGGTCCCACAGCTATTATTCTGTGTTGTCATCCTGCAAAGTTTTCAGTCTGTCTGTTTATACCTATTGCCTATTGCCAGGAGCAGCAGTAGCAGCTTCAGGCTGCAGCATACACTGCTGTATGTAAAAAGTAGCTGCTACAAACATTCTCTCTGGGTTGATATTGTATTTTTACTGCACTAATTTCCACCTCAACATATGAGAAAGGGGATGGAATCTACATTGAGGCTTTATATCTTATTGAGTAGTCACATGGGATTGGCTGATTATACTGCATATCATCTGTGCAGGCTGCATTTAGCATTTCTGAACCACAGATTTGTTCAGATTCAATCAACTGCTAATAAGAAGCATCACAGAGAAGCAAGCTTCTAGCTAGGCAAACCAGTGTGTATGACAGTTACTTCTTAAATCTAACTCATTGTCACATTACTTGTACAACAGCATCTTTCAACAGAGGACTATTGTACAACATCAGGTATGTATCCATTTTGTTTCCAACATGATGCATATGTTTGAATATACTTAAGGGGAATGGGGATTACATCAGTAAGCCTTTGTTAGAACTGTACTAATGACATAGCATTGATCTCCAGCCCTGTTACATGTACACAGAATATAGAGTACACCAACGGTATAATACTGTGTGATAACTAGGTACACAGGTCTCCTGAATACTTCCTTTGATAGCAGTTATAATAGTACAATGCTATTTTGTTGGCACTATTGTTTATACATATTATTTGGTAGGGGGGGGGTTCCTGCTATGGGGCACACTACAATGGGCTCATGTTGGGTGTGTGAGCATACGTGAGTATCTATCATGGCACAAACAGGAATATGTCTCTATTGTTACTATGCTAGTTGCATCCATACCCTTTGTATGTTTGGCACACTGTTGAATATGAGATGTGTAATCAAGGCGTGAATACTGATAACCTTCCTTTACTGCTGTATGTCTACATAGTTTACTCATATATATGTGACCCTTACATGTGTTCTCATTTCTTTGTATTTCAGGAAACATTATGCATGAACATTGCAGGTCACCATTTTCTGAGGCGGAAAACTACCTCATCATTGAGGCTTTGCAATAGCATTACCAGGTTATGCTGTCACAAGGGAGGGCAAATAGGTCAGAATGTGCAGCTCTGTGAGATGAACTGTGCACAACATCAGTGCCATGGGTCAACAAAATCATACCTATGAGCAGGTGCAAAACCATGCCATGGATATGATTAATGCAGCAAGGTGACATGCAGTTGACATGGGCAGAGATTATCAGGTCACTGGTGGTGGGCCTGCAGCAGAACTTGTCTCACAGTCACAGAATTCCTGGCAAACCTTGTTACACAGGACAGCTCCCAGGCATCCATTAGCCAATATGTTGTGGACATGGGTGCCATCCATTCCTCTCAGAGGAGTGTCTAGGTATGCTTAATTAGATCAACAGTAGAGCACTGTTGCATTCATCCAGTCAAGGTGTATATAGTTTTACATCGGTGCCACATGTTTTTTTTTGGGGGGGGGTCTAAGGTAGCTGCAGTTTTAAGTTCATGTAGAGATTGTCACCAACATACCTTTTAACAACAGTTACTGTAGAGTTGAGATTTTGGGTGTATTATCCATGTTAAACTATAACATTTGGTGCTGTTGCCATTACCTCTCCCTCAATTTTTTTCAGGACCATCAGGAATTGGAAGAGGCTGTGCTCCTGCTGCTGGTAAACAGAAAACACTTTTGTCAGAGATGTAGATATACTCCAATGTATTAACTAAAGTGTCATGCCATGTCTGCTGGCTGGATTGCTGTACTGTCTGCATGATTGTCAACTGTACAGATATTTTCTGAATGGCCACAGTTTAGACTCATATATCTGCCTTGTAGGTATGACTATAGTGATTGTCTTGCAAGTATTATCAGGACATTACTGATTGCCATAGCTGTCAACTGTGCCCATTTTTGCAGAATGCCCTCAGTGTAAATAATTTATTTTTTGCTCATAAGGGTCTTGTTTATTGAATAATTATTTCCAAAGAATTACAGATTGGGATTAGAAAATAATGTCCACATCCTACTCTGTGAGGTTGGGAGGTATACAACTCTGTAATAATGACAGCAGTGTATACAGCTTAACATATATTGCACCATAGCACTGCAGAGCATAGTAGAGCAGGTATTAATGTATTGCTTTTCCTTTTTATCAGAGGTGACTAGGGAGGTTGGTCTTTGTCCCCTACATCACCTGATGTCAGTGTCTCTTCAGATTCTGATGATGATGGTGGTCAAAGTGAGGCACAGTTGGGGGTTGCAGAAGCTGAATCAGACACAGAGGTTGGCATCCCTCGTTCACCCTCATTATCACCGTACACAGCCAGCATGCCTACTCATACCCAGTCCCCTAAGGCCACAGATATTAGACAGTTAGAGGGTGGAGACATTGAACAGGGAAGTGTGTTTACTGTAGTTTCAGTGACTGTCAACACTGGCCATAGCCAAACTGTTGGTGAGGTTCCACACAGGTGGATTGATAGGGGTGCTCATAGGAGGCCTGCTGTCCCTCCACCACCTGTTGCAGGTGTCTCATCACATCATTTGGTGATTAGGCCCATCATGGAGGCACAGGCATGTTCAGAAAGGAACTCCTGATGAATGCTCAGGCTTATGGATGCAGCACAGTCTGACATCCATGACTGCCTCCACCATGTTGCTGATACCCTGGATCAGTTGACTGACACAGTGGAAAGAGGTAGGTCTGAGATAAATCACACACTGTCTGTCTTGGAATACACATTGTCTGTGATAGAACATCTGAATGGAGTTGAGCATCGGCCTTGTGGGCGTAGGTCAACAACTACATCTGCTGAGAGTCAATGTTGCCATGCACAATCACACTCCCACAGTCTCAGTACATCCAGAAGGGAGTGTGCTGTCCACAGTAAGATATAGTAGGCCATGGTCTCATGGGCATTTCCATAGAGGACACATGCCCAGCAGACATCAGTCACCCTCAGGTAGTAGCACAGCATCTGACCTTGGATGTTGCGGTGCCAGCGCAACTCCTGGCAGAGTCAGTTCTCATGTTTTGGGAAGTAGACAATGAACTCTCAGTTATGCCATGCATGGCTCACAGCTGTCCAACATACAGACATGTAGGGCTAGTACTGAGCTTGTCTGTGTTCAAGCAGATACTCACATACCACTGTCACATTGAGGGCACCTAC
Source organism: Protopterus annectens (assembly GCF_019279795.1). Taxonomy (NCBI): domain Eukaryota; kingdom Metazoa; phylum Chordata; order Ceratodontiformes; family Protopteridae; genus Protopterus; species Protopterus annectens. The sequence goes on from NC_056746.1 coordinate 758,459,374, forward strand.
AGACACACATGCAACATTTCCATGGTCCATCTTGCCTGCTTCCCTTCTTGATTCATTCACATGCTTGCCAAACTATTGAGTCAGCTTAGGCCTCCTGCACCCCCACACAACACCCTGTGCAAGTGATGATGGCTTTGCCACATTCCTATAATTTTCTCATGGATGCAGGGAAATAAAGATAATATCTGATGCACAGGGTGATTATCTACATAGTATGAATTCCTTTCATCCATTGGTGCTGTTGGCATGCATCTTGTACTGGTCATTTACAGATATTGTACTTTGTTGTTTATACTGTGGATAGCATAATTTGTGTGCATTACAATGGATGCTTTCATAAGGGCTGTGGAGTCCTACAATGAAATGTGTTTCATGAAAATGTTTATGTTTCACTTTCAGGATTGTATAGTACACATCTATGGGTACACATCTATAATCAACCTATCAATATCAGAGCACAGCATTGAATGTCAGCACAGAAGACAAATGTCATCAGAAAGGTAATACAGTATAGGATCATGGGTTCATAGGTTCATAGGTGTTTACTAGGCTAACGAACACAAGGGCTTCTATAAGCCTAGCCATGCATCCCAAATCTCTGGCAAGGATTGATACCCTTTTTAAATGTAAGCAGGGGTTTGGGAAATGAAACATTTACAGTCTGCCTGCGTCCATTTGAGACATAGGTCCCAGACCAGGGATGAATGTCCTGTTCCCCATCCAATTGTCTAACTTACACTTGATTTGTGTTAGGGCAGAACTTTGCTTCACATGGATGAGGAGCCCTTTCCTTAGACGGTGTAGTCTCAGGGTACATACCTGCCTCTCCAGCATGTCCTATTTATACCATTAGCAAGGTGTAGGTCTAAAGAATGGGTAATTCTGGTGCTGTTTGTTTTGTGGATAAGCAGGAGGTCCAGAGTGGAGTCTGACAATGCCCTGTATGCTAGGCATAGATCTCCCCTCAAAAGCCTGTAGGACTTAGAATGCAGGGACAGGGCATTGACATGGTCTGCATAGGACATTTTACTTATGCCCTGTATTGGTTTAGTGAGGAACCTTTGTGGATGTTCCAATTGTCGGGTATGCCTGGTTGTGTATGTGCCAAAGAGGGCATTGCACTCAGTAATATGTCTGATGAATGCCGAATACAGTAGAACAATGACTTCCTTGGACTTAGATGCCATACCTTTGTTTACCATTTGCGCAACATAGAACAATTTCCTCAATACTATAGACACATGACAGTCAAAGCCTAGATTACTATCTATGTGTATCCCTAAGTCACTGACTACTGGGTCAGCAGCTAGATATGTACTGAAAATACGATAGTTACCAGTAGTGGATGACTTCCCAAAGGTTAGTATTGTGCATTTCTTGGCATTTAGTGTTAGCCCATAACTCTGACACCAGTTGTATGTCTGTGTTAGCCCCTCCTGGAGAGCATTTGTGTCAGTGTGGGATTCAATGACAGCTCCTAATTTGGAATCATATGCAAAGTTAGTCAGCCAGAAACAACTGACAGTAGCATTGATTGCAAAAAAGTAAATGCCAAGGAGCAGTCCGAGGACTGATTTGTGAGGGAGTCCACTTGTGACTGGCCTCTTTTTAGAGGTGGACTCCCCAATGCTAACTTCCTGGGTCCTGTCTGTAAGCCAGTTGGCTATCCACTGGCTGACATACTAGTTTGTACCTAACCTCTTGAGTTTGTCAACAATGCCTGATTGGGGTATAGTGTCAAATGCCTTGTCAGGTCAAGGTAGGTAGCGTAAGCCATTTTTCCCTTATCTATTGCTTTGGTTACCTTCTTAAAGAGGTCCACCAGTTTGGGTAGACATGATCTGCTCTTGATGAAACCAAACTGGGTTTGGTACAGTTTCTGGAGGTGTACCACATCTTTGTTGATCATTTCCATGATAATTCTTTCCATGGTTTTACATATAAGACTAGTGAGACCTCTGGGTCTGTAGTTTCCAGGGTCTGTAGATGACCCACCTTTGTGCAGAGGGATGACTGTTGCTGTTCTCCATTCATAAGGCATGAAGCCTGTTTCATGGCTACAGTTACACAGTAATTCCAGAGGCCCTGATAGGTCAGTTTAATGTTATTTAGAAGGCATCCTGGGATGTTATCTGGGACCATTGATGCAGTGCTATTAGTCTTGGAGAGACCATTAAGGATCTGTTCCCTAATCACATAAACAATAGGCTAGTAGAGGGACTTATATTTGATGGCATTTCCTGAGGGAAGGTTGAGGGGAGAGAGGGGTAAACTTAGGGCTGAATTTATCAGCCAGGAGGTTTGCTATACCTTCTGGCTCATTATAGATGGTTCCATTTACAATGAGACGTGCACACAATCGTGTATTGCCTTTGAGGTTGCGGACATAGCTAAAGTATGCTTTGTGGCTGTCCTTGGCCTGGGAACCCAACATTACCGCAAATTTGGCTTTGGTAGACTTTATTTGTCTTCTGATTTTTCTTTTTTTTTTAGTTTGATGAGAGTGTTTGTATCCCACTGTGTACTGCACCTCCTAAGTTTTGCCATGAGTTTCTTCCTTCTGTTACACAGCCTATTGTTTATGTGATTCCAGCAGGGTGGCTTGATTTTGAGTTATCCTGCACTTCTCCCTAGTTGGTACAGCTACCTCTATGCAGCTATTAACATGCCCGTACTAGGTTTCTGTGAACGCTTCTGCATAAGCTGCAGTGTTCTCAGTGTTTATGAGGGCTTGACATTTTGCCAGGTTATCATATAATAGCTGGGGGGTTAGCCTTAAATTAGCTCCTGAATATTCCATGTTTAGCTGGGGATCCATATTTTATTTTTACTTCAAAAGAGACTACCTTGTGTTTGGACCTTACCAGGAAAACAATTACAGTAGGGGCTGTGCATGACACTCCCATATTGGTGAGGACCAGATCCAGTATGGTTACACCCCTAGGTGGTGTATTGGCTATCTGGTCTAGAGAGTTTGTGTTTACAAAATCCAAGAATCTCTGTGCCTGTATGTTTGGTATCGCATAGGATTCCCAGTAAAGAGAGGGGTAGTTAAAGTCACACATGAATATGGTATTGGGTTGGATGGTTAGTGTTTCTAATACATTTAAATACTATACTGATCTGTGGTCAGATCTCACTAAGGAAGGCCTCACAGTGGGGATGCTACAATGGTCCCCCATATTGTTAAGTACCAGATCCAGGATGTTGACATCCCTTTTTGGGGTGTCAACCAGCTGGCCCAGTGCGCTGAAGTTAATGAAGTTGAGGAACCTTTGAGCAAGTGAATTAGAGCATGAGTAATTTACCCAGTCAATGGATGAGTAGTTCAAGTCACCCAAAACTAGGGTGCTGGATGTATCTTGATAGACTCTGGTAGATCAGATAGGCAGAGTGGGTGCCCTGATTGACAGAGGGGGTCCTGTAGCTGACAATGACTTAAACAGGTGTCCTTCCAACAATTAATTGCACCTGAAGTATCTCCAGAGAATCCTGCTGTTTAACCAATCTGCAGGTGTATTTATCTTTAATGTATGCTACCACCTTTAATTTTCATGCCTTCAGTTTGTTGCCTGAATGTGTGGAAGGAGGTGTAGCCTGGTATAGTTGTGGTGATCTCCACAGCCTTGAAACAGTTGTGCATTACTGCATAAATGTCTAAGTCTTCCAAGGTGAGGACTGCTTCCAATGAATGCAGTTTCATGTTAAGATTCCTAGCATTTAGCAACATAACCTTGAGGTTGTTTTTATATGGGGTTGTTATGTAGAAAATGTTGTCCTTCACACTGCCTAAAAAAACACTATGGGAGTGTCAAGAGCCGGGGCCAGTAGTTAAAATCCCATGGGTGAAAGATGAACACCATTTCTGGCAAAGCATCAAGGTCTATTGATCATGTCATCTCAGGCTGACACATGCTGTATCCCCTTAGAATGACATCAGAAACTAAGCTAATTATTGAGGTCAATCAGTTTCTGTTTGCATTGAGGCATCATCCTAGGTGAAAGTATAATGCTGCTTAAGGCTAGGGACATACATGCCTGAGACATATAGTCTAAGGGCTCAGTCATATCTCTCTTCATATAGTCGAGAGAGATAAGTCTCAAGTCATTCACACCAACATTGGCTATGACAGAATTACAACAGTACCTGTTTTCGGATACATGAGTACATGTGTGATATGGCGGATCCTAGCACCTGACAGACAGCTGACCATGACCTTCTCCTTATTCAGTTTGGTGAGAGGGACATTTGTGTGTCTCACAATGGAATCACTTAACACTGATATGTTTTACTTTGTGTTTCGCCTTAAGGGTTTGACAGGTGAGACACTGGTGTGAGAGCTATTATGTGTGTTGTGTTCTGCAGTGGAAGTGGTATGCATAGAGTGCTTGTGTTTGTGTTTGGGGGGGATCTCAGGTTTATTTATGTTTCTGGTGAGGACCTCCACATATGTAGGTATGTGTGATGTGAGTTTGAGTGGAGTGGGAGATGAAGTGCGCATGCTGACAACCTGCTTATTGTCACATGTACTGACTGGTGTGCGAAAGAGCATGTATTCAAGGCTGTTAATTTAGTTGCATCTCTGACATGTTGCGTTTGTGTTACTTATGGTCCAATGACATGAGTGTGTGCATAATGTGTTGATCCCAGTCCCTGATAAGCAAATGACTGTGCCTTTCTTCTTACTCAGCTTGGTGAGAGGGACATCAGTGTGTCTCACAATGGAGTATCCAATGACAAGAATGTTGGATTGTGTGGTGGCTTGCCTTATGGGTCTATAGGTTGAGCCTTCATGAGATGTAGCTCTATGTGTTGATATGGATGTTGTTTTTACAGAGTGCATTTGGGACTGCTGAGGGTATTTGTTCTATGCACTTCATCTATGAGGTCTTTGTGATTTATAAAGGTTACATTTCAGTGCCTCAGCATATGTCTGCTTTGAATTCTGTGTGATGGGAGTGGCATGTCTACTACTGACTTCCTTATTGACATTAGGAGTACTTTCATGTGATAGCTTTGCTTCCAGTCACATTGTGTAATACATCTCTCACATATCATATCTGTTTGACAATGAACTGGCTGTCGGTAAACATGTGACAATTTCTACATTGCCTCAGGATGCCTATATCCACCAAGGTGGTAATGGCCACAGTGGGAAAGTTTATATCCATGGCAACAGACCCTTTTTTAATAATTAAACAGTTGTATTGAGAATATTAGTCAATGTCACGAGTATCTGTTCTGCAACTATGGGGACAGTGCTTGTTACTGCAGGCTAGTTGCCCTGTGTGTAACTTGGTATTGGTGTAAATTTCGTCATGATTTAGCAAACTTGCAACCAGCTATAACCAGCTATAACAACATTGCCAGATTTGCCACTGGTACCCCTTTCAGAACCCACCACTGTCTCAACCTCAAACAGCTAGGATCGTTAGAACTGCAGAACCACCTACTTTATCAGCAATACACCATCACCCAAAAGATCCTTTACCACCCCAAGAATACCGCAATCCTCACTAATCTGATTACCCCATATAAAAATTTGCCAACACTATGCTCAGCTTATAAGCTTCTAGTTTCCACTATTAAATCAAACAACCAGGCAGGGGACTCACTATTCACTAACACAGTGGGAAAAACCTGGAACCTGCTTCCAAGGGAACTCACATCTCTTTCTTCCACACTGATTTTCAAAAAATACCTTAAAGAATACCTTACTACACACTGGCTATGCCCCTGCTCTAACCCTGACTAATATCTAAATCCCCATCTCACTCTCCCTAGACTTTTCTGCTCTGTTGTTCTATTATGTTTACCTGGGTTAACCAGTAAACTTACCTCTAACTAGTATTTAACAAGATTTCCTTATTAGTACTTTATAAGAGTATTCTTACTCTAAATATGCTATCCTCCACTGTACTAGATATAAATTATAATGTCTGTACATCTGTAAAAAAAAAAATAACTTTATATTTCTGTTTGCTATTTGCATGTAATATATGATATGTCACTGCCTATGCTTGGAGCTTTTCTCCCTGGGCCTCTACTGAAAATGGACATATATCCAGTTAGACTAGCCTAGTCAACAAATGTAAAATAAATAAATAAAAATAAATAAATGATTTCTCAGGAAAAATGTCACTCAAGGTATCTGAATCTGTACAGAGCACTGCCAAACACTTTAGAGGAAAGTAATACATAGACCCTGTAAAGTTAAGGATGAAGTATTTAGGCAGTAATTCTGAAGTTACAAACAAATCAAGCAGTGCTTACTGAAAACAAAGAATTACCTTGTCAAGAATGTTGAAAAGAGGGGAATTGCATGAATGGTTACTGCCTGGCTACTACTACTTCTGATCTGAATATGGATTCACTCTGCTGGGAGACAATGTTCTTTTTCTTGTTCTCTCACCAGAAGCAAAACATTAGCACCAATCCCAAGATAAGAAGCAGGCCACAGCCTGTATGTTGATCCACACTCTTTTCTCAGGTGATGCAAGGGTCTGTAGGCTTGGTGTAGCCTTTTCCAGGTAGATGCCTTGAATAGCAACCAGACCACTTGGTTCAGTTTTGCATGTATTATGCCTTGGGTTCCGAGGTTCATAGAATGTGAAGGGTAGTGATCTGATGGTGATTAGAAGCATAGCTGCTGCATCACAATATAATGTTAAATGTCAGGTGACATAGATGTCCAAGGTTGGTCTAGTAAGGTCCACAGCAGCAGTGATCCATGTTTGATAACAGTTTCACAGCAATTCATGCAGCCTCCCCTTCAACAGGGTAATGGAGGTGATCTGCTTGACATGGATGCGAAGTCTACTGCAGAGGAGTGTCCACCTTTGGGAGATGTTCCTATCCCTCCAGTATATCCTAGGTATGTCATACTGTATTTTTCGGTTCCTAGAACACAAAACTGTAGTCCCACATTAGTTCACACAACACCCATTTGCTGTCTGGTTGTTTGAAAGGCATTGTAGCCTAGCAAGGCCAAAGTACTTCCTGCAAAGTTGAACAAGTTTTCTGTGCATGCACAGACATCCACATCTTCATTGCAAAGAGTGCCGATAGAGAGTGTGTTTGATGCTTTGAACCCCAAAGATGCAACAGCATGACCCTTAGTTTGCTGGAGTTGTACATTGTCATATTTGTAAGTATGGTCTTGCGACCATGCCTAATAGCAGGATTATGGTTCAGGCAAGTGCCATATGCTTGACAAAGCAGCATACTCAACCCACCATGTTATCCCACACTCTCAGGTACTGTTTTACCTTAGAATGACACTATAAAGTTAATAACATCTTACATTTAAGTATCCATCAGGCCACTGACTAACCATGGCCTGTTTTGATGTATACACAAACAATAACCTATTTCTAATGGCATTAGAAGTGCCTTTTAAAGAGAAGTAGACAATGTCACATAGGCTAAACATGGCCTGTTTTGACTCAAATCTGACAGTAACACAGCTTTAGGAAATCTTACAGTAGATGCCATCAACAGGCCTTGTGGAGGACATGAGTTTGGAGGCCTGCATCAACTGAAAGGGCCAAAAAGGTGCAAATCCATGCCAGTTTGGAAGTCAGTGCAAGATTCATATTTGTTCTTTGGGGAGATGTACAGACCAAGTGGTTGAGAGTAAGGTTAGGACCCATACCCATTTAGTTTTGCAGACTACAGATCAAGGTACTTAATGCATGTTCCACAGCTCAAGTCTGCTTTATAAATGACTGCAGATTAACTAATCCTAGAGGATGTAACCAAGAACTGTGTTGATCAGCTTGGGAAGCCTGCAGAGCCACATTGCATCTTACTGTCATCTGTGGCTAGTAGGCTAGCAGTCAAATAACTGTTTTGTAGCCTTGCTATGTGACAACAGTGCCCATTTTGGGCATGTGTGTCTGTTTGCATTTGGATGGGCAAGCCTGTGGCCAAAATCAATTTGTCCTGTTCATAAGTGAACACACAACATTATACATTGCATAACTTGTTCAGTTGTTGATGTTTGTGTGGTGAAATCCAGCAGAAACAGGGGGCTGTAGTGAATGTGCATGTTGTTGGTGCAGATACAAACATATGGCTTCACAATACATGTCCGTATACTGTACCATACATTTTCAAGGTTTCCATATGCTGTCTTAGGGAGAAGTGATATGACTCTCCACTGTCCAGATGTTTGCAGCAAGTACACAGGTTTGACTCATATTTATGTGAGCTTCACACTAAATTCTGGTTTGCTGTCAAATGCGGCATTACTTACACATGACGTGAGAGAAGACTGCCAGAAATCTGAACTTTAGATTTCTTAATAGTCCTCCAACTGTGTATAGGCATGCACTGTAGCATTTTTGGATTGTTTGTGCATTGCTAGTCCTTGTGCAAATGGGAGGAACATTACCTACATCAGAGATGCATTGTTCCATAAACTGACTCCAGCCCAAGCTTAGCTGTACTCCAGGCCGGAATTTTGTTTGTTACACAGTGTGACCTCTGACCCAGTTTCTGCACTGCTGCACTTTGCGCAAACTGGTTAAAACTTTTTAAATACATCTGAGACATGCGGTGCAGCATGCAAATGTGTAATTAATATGTGAAAGAGGTTAACAATAGTATGGCACACAACAGGGTCACAGTCTGTAAAACACATTATTACTTCACATCCAATATATCTAGATATTTCAGGATTAGCACCCTGAGCACCATCACACAAGCTAACTGCCTTACTCCTTTGAGCCACATAAGCTTCTTAACAGAAAGTGGATCATTCATCACACAATCACCTACATAAATGTGTACATTGCTATTCCTCAGTTACCTAACACATATAATGTCAGATTAGATTCGATATTACTGTCCTGAGACTGTGTTGCATACTAACTGTATCAAATGCTCATATAGCATAAATGAGTTACTGTTATGGCAGTTACAAGGGGACACTGCAGTTTTGAAGGGTGGGGGAACAAACCACATACTCTGCAAAGATACACACTAGACTGGCTATCATTTAACCTCCCTGTCTAACATCTCCCTTGAATGATGTACCAATAATCTGGTCCAGTAGGACTGCATGAATATTCCATGCATGAGGACTACTGATTACAAATGGACACATGATAGTGGAATGTGTGTTTGTAGTCCCATGTGGATGTAATTTCTGTCCAAATAGCCCACTATATTTACTTGCATAATGTACCAGGTTCATAGCTGCAATGACATATCACAATAATCCACTAGAATACTGTGTAGGTTATAGACTTACCTTGCAAATGTAGCAGTTGACACAACAGTAGTTCAGGGCTGATTCTGTCTGATGCAAGCAGTACATAGCCAATACATGGATAGGTACAGGATGTGCAAATTGGCTGGCATCAATCTTTATATATATATATATATATATATATATATATATATATATATATATATATATGAGTAGGAGTAAGGTGTTAGCCCCAAGGTCCCTAGGTTGTCAGTGAATGTGCTATATGTTGTCTCTTAGCCAAAGCCAGTGTGTACAGAGCACACCAATGTCTGCCTACAGGGACATCAGTAGGGTGTTCCTCCTCAGAGTCCTCCTGTGACTGTGGCTGTGGTGACCTAGACACTGGTAGGGGGCTGTGTATCCCTTCCATTTGGTGATGCTGCTGCAGCTGTTTCCACAGGAGCAGATTGTGTAGCATATTACATGCTGTGAATATTTGTGCACGTGTGTGGAGTATACTGCAGGGTTCAACCAGATATATCAAGTCACTGGAACTGTGACTTCAGAAACTGAAACACGCACTCTATGATGTTCCTAGTTTGTGCGTGTGTATCATTATGATGTTCTTCTGTGGGTGTGTGTGCATTTTTGATGGGTGTCACCATCCAGTGTTCCAGGCCATATTCAGCATTCCCTAGTAAATGGCCTTGTGGGATGTTCCCCCAAGCAAACATCTGGTATAGCTGTGATGTGTGCCAGATATGGGAATCGTGATTGCTGCCAGTCTTGCCAGCACACACATTTATGATAATCCCTTGGGCATTGCATATGACTTGGCAGTTGATGGAGTGGTACCCCTTGTGGTTAATGTAGCTTCTACCCTGCTTATCAGGTGGTGCCTTGATATGTACACGAGTGTAATCTATGGCACCCAGTACTTCAGGGTAGCGTGCCACAAGGTAGAAGTGCTGTATATTGATGGAGCTCACATCAGGGGAAAGGGGAAATATATGTACTCACTGGCATGTGAGAGCATAGCATCCAGGAATCGGTGGAGTATCCTGGAAGCAGATGCCTGTGACACCCCCATCATGTTGGTCTTTGAAAAGTAAATGTAGCTAGTATCCTAAGGGCTACACATACCTTAGTTTCCACTGGGATGGGTTCCCTTCTGTTAGCTCTGGCACTGAGATGAGGGCAGCAGAGCTCACTGAGTTCTTGTAATATGTCCCTGTCCACCCTGTAGCACTGTACAATCTCAACTCATGTAGCTTGTGGAAGATTACCCTGGGCCTGGACACTCTTCTCCTTCTCGGCTTAGGCCTATTGTCAGCAGCACCAGCAGCATTGACTTCAGGATCTAGCACATACAGATGTAAAATAGCTGCAGCACCCACTAGCATTATCTCAGTTAAAATTTCCAAGTGTCTACTCCAAATATTCCGAGTACTGAGGGAAAATCAGAATGTAGGGTGTATGCATACATTATACAGTTCTGAAGTAGGTTCACCATGTGGGATTGACTAATTATGATGGAATTCACCTGCTTAGGATATAATTGACATGATTTAAAGGCCCTACTTTAGTGAATGACGCAGCGCTGTGTGTGGGGTCATGCATCTTAGCTATACAAAACGGTATATTATTAATTGAATATATCCAGTTTCCATTTTTAGCTGGCTACATCATGACTAGAACATGGGTGGTTTGATCTCGCAATCTGCTCTACACTCAAACCATTTTTAGGCAAGCAGTGCACTGTGCAAGCATGCACACCCAGCACAAAATAACCTAAAATTGACATGCCACACCCCACTGATGTCATCCACATCCAGTGGGAATATAAACACCATGTAGGAGCCTAGACAAAGTGGATATGCATACACGGTTAGTCCCTTTCGACATTCAACCCATTCACTGCATTTAAACCTCATTTGCATAATATTCATGCTGGTAACCTGGAAACTACATAGTGCATAGACGTCTAAGCTGAGTAACAGCACGAAAGCATGGTTGTACAGACCCAATGCAAGGTCTTACAGTACATTTGTCTAGAGTACATTATAAGTGTTCTTTTACAAATTTTTATTTTATTTTTATGTTAAGCATGTTTGAGCAATAGTGCAAAAATGCGGAAATGTAAAAAATAAAAAAATATTAATTTCACATAATCCTTGCTGTTTTCAAACATCCACAGTGTATGATTTGAACATTTATGTATGTTATCTTACCTTTTCAGGGGAATTATGCCCAAACTTCTAAAGACTAGTGTGGTCTCCTTTAAGGCCCCCGAGCTGGTGGAAAACAGTACTCAAGCCGCTGAATCACTTACAGACGCCTTCTACCAGCACCTGCAGGACTGCATGGATAAGGCAATCCCAAACAAAACAAAGACTCTTAGTACCAAAGGCAAGCGTCCAGTCTGGTGGACCCCAGCCATAAACAAACTCTACAATAAAAGGAGGAAGCTACTACAAGATACAGCAAAATCCTTAAAAGGTAAGACACCCTTGATCACTATAAGTAAAAAACTAAGAGCTCTCATAAAATCATCCAAAGCAAATTTCGAGAGAAAAATAGCTAAAGACTCAAAAGACAATCATAAGGCCTTCTTTAGCTATGTTAGACACCTAGGAGGAAACTCCCAGATATGCTCAGAACTAGTTCAAAATGATGTGAAGATTACTGATCCTACAGACATTGCCAACATACTGGCTGACAGGTTCAGTGCAAACTTCTCCCCTCCCCCAAAGGAGAGATATCTATACCAAACGATTGCAGCCCCCAAACATCTCCAGCGCCAAGTGAGAACTGCTCTCTCCAAAGCAAAAACACAGCATCCATGGGACCTGATGGTGTCCCCGGCTGTGTGCTCCACGAACTCAATGAGGAATTAAACCCACAGCTAGGACAGCTGTTTAATCAAAGTCTTACCTCTGGATACGTGACCAGGAGTGGCGCACTGCAACTGTGGTCCCACTTCACAAAGGCGGTGCCTCCACCGACCCTGGAAATTACCGGCCCATTAGCCTGACAAGCCTTATCTGCAAAGCCATGGAGAGGATCATAATGGACCTCATAAATAAAGACATAGGGAATTTGCAGACTTTGGATCCAACCCAGTTTGGCTTTGTCAAAGGCAGATCATGCCTTTTAAACTTGGTTGACTTCTTGAAACAGTCACCAAAGCCATTGACGGAAAGGCAGTCCATACAGCCTACCTCGATCTGGCTAAGGCCTTGATACAATACCCCACTCGGGTATCATTGAAAAACTCATCAGCTTAAATGTTAACCCATACATCACAAGATGGGTTGCAAACTGGCTGAGTGACAGAACCCACAGGGTCAGAGTTGCTGGCGCCATGTCAGACTCAAAACCTGTCACAAGTGGTGTCCCACAGGGCTCAGTCCTGGGCCCACTCTTGTTTGGCATCTACTTTTCGAAGTACAAGCAAACACAGGAGGGTTATGGCTGACAAAGTTTGCAGATGACTGCAAACTGGGCCATAGTAGAAAACACATCTGACACAGATATCCTTCAGAAGGGTCTCACAGAAACGGATAACTGGTGCCAGAGCCACGGCCTGAAGTTAAATGCCAAAAATGCATAGTCATACCCTTTGGGAAAAACAAGGTTACCCCTAGCTACCAAATAGGTGGCAATCCACTGAGCACAGAAGAAGTTATCAGGGACCTGGGGACCCAGGTTGATAGTAGTCTGTCATTCGACACCCATGTAGCTAAAGTAGTTAGGAAGACTTTCTACATTGCCCACCTTATCATGAAGGGATTCTCATCTAGATCAAGGGAGGTCATAGTCTCCCTTTATTCATCACTCATCAGACCAATGATTGAGTACAATGCCCCATTTGGGATGTATCTGACCCGACACCTGCAGCAGCTGGAGAGGCCACAAAAGTTCCTCACCAAAGGATAAAGGGTCTCAAAATCTGTCCTATGCTGCCCGACTGAAAGAACTCCAGCTCTATTCAGTAAACGCTTTGCTCAGAGGTGACCTTTGCCTAACATACAAGGCCATGTCAAACCCAGATTTGATGAATATGCTTCACCTCAAAAATCTAGATCCATCAGAGCCACAAGGCGGGAGACTTAAACCTCGACACGGCTATTAATAGGGCGTGCTGGAGGGATAGATTCATTACCCAAAGACTCCCTATGCTGTGGAACAAAATCCCGGTACATGTGAGGCAGAGCACCTCGCTGGCCTTGTTCAAGAGAAATCTTGACCAATGGATGGGAGATCGCAGATATACCCCAGGGATTACCTCAGTGTCACTGCTCGACAGAGGCACAGCAAAATAATGGGTATAGTTCCCCATACTAAAGGGGTGGCGTAAGCCACAAAACGATGGGCTAGGCTTGTAAATGCCCTCGGGCAGATAGCCTAGTATGAACCTATGAACCTATGAACCTATATTTGTGGACTTTTATATCCCCTTCTTTCAGTGTAGACTCCTGTACGTGGAAACTTTCCACTTACACTAACATAGACCGAGAGTCTACACAGATGAGTTACAGCTTGTTGGATCACTCCATCTGGTTAATTTGCATAAAAATTCAGCTACTTAAGCCAATATTTGCATTGTACAAAAGCTTCCCTAGTTATGCGTGCATGCAAGTGATTGTGCACCACAACAAAGAGTTTATTAAATCGAAAAATTGTTCACGCCTATGTGTGCATCACTCCACAATGCACACATGGGAAAATATTTCATGTAAGCTTTACAGACTTACCCCTACAGATAATGATTTGTTAGTATGGGGTAAGACATAAGAGCAGAGCAAAAAATTGTAAATTTTGTAAATAGATTAAAACAGAATAATTTCAAGCTAAACAAAAGCAAATGCAGAGAGATAAGCCTGACATACTTGAGTCATAGTCTGTCAATAGAGTAGGCAGAGATTAGTTTTGTTTCAAAAAGTATTATATGCCATTCAAATGGATTATTAGTCCAGGTTCCCTGAAATAATCATACTAAGAGGTACAACACTTAAAAATATGATTAGCACATCAAAGTTAACATTCTCAAGTCTGGGCAAATCTGATGCTGTCATCTCTGATAATGATCTAAAGTAAAGAAATCAGGGAGTCAGATAATTTATCCATAAAGGGGCAATTTAAATGTATAGTGTCTAGTCCACACTATATACAATGTAATACACAGGTGTCAAGAACTACCCAAACAGTGAAAACTCTTATAAGAGCTGTGGCAAAAACTATGGGCTATTTGGAATAAAAGAATACTTTATTGCAGGAATTCAGTTGTTTACAATTTCAATTGGCAAAAAGTTAAAAAGAAAATCATCATTGATTACGTCACACTCATGCCAGAAGACTGCTTCAGTGTAAAAGGAATGCTGTAAAGTCATCATTGATTGCATCATACTCATGCCAGAAGACTACGTCAGGATAAAGGGAATGCTGTAAAGAAATCAGTAGAGATGGGAATACTGCTATGCAATACATTTCAGAAGACTACAGCACATATAAGCTGAATAAAGAATTAGAATATATTGGATAGTGCAAGACTTGAAGCTGAAAATAATGGTAAAGCAGATAAAGCATGGTTCTGGGCAGTTCCTGTAGAGATAGAAAACAGTTGAAAACCAATCACAGGCACTTATATAATTCAATAAAGTTTACCCATTAATATAAAAATGCAAGTTGCTATTGTTCTTAACCATTCATCTACAACCCCTTTTCCCATTTTGGCACATGGGGTTGGGGTGCCACATCAACAGTGACAATCATCTAGATCCTAGGTGTACACTGCCAAGTGGCTAGCCCTGGCATGATAGCTCATCCCCACCACACGCTTGCACACACACTCAAACCTAGGGCCAAGTTTGAATGTCCATTTCCCAGTCCTTTACAAATATAAATTACTCTGCAAAGCTGATGTGAGCCAAGCCTCAAAGGTAATGAACACAGCTTCAGGCTAAACACACAAGCACACATTTCTGGGAGTATTGTTTGTATAATTACTGGTAGACTTATTGTGAAATACAGAACTCAGTTTTGCCAAAAAAGTTTTCAGGTTAAAACTCATCTTAAGTCCTGACCACAAAGCATTTAATTTGGATGAAAAGTTTCCCTGTTAGTTAAGCAGTTCTGCATATTGCAGCTTCCTCTGTTAGAGCGCTTGTGCCTTCTGATTGCATGTCCTGATAATAGCCATGAATCATATACTTTTTTCAGTCCACAATAGCCAGCATAGTAATCACACAATATCATTATTCTTGACATCTTTTCTTTCCATTTCATATAACTAATTTCTTTTATTGATATTTCTAACACTGTTAGTTTGTTTGCTTCATGGGTTGCTTTTAGTGCACCCTCTACATAGAAATAATTTTTCAACTGCAGATGCACACGGCATTGTATTGTATTTTAGTATTGCAGGCATTATTATTTTACTATTTTCGAAGCTATTTCATGAACCTGTGAGATGTGCTGTGTAGCCTGAGGAAGCACTTGTGTACATGCACAGACCAAATGGCTGATACCCCTTCTGAATGGTAACCTACTTTATTACCCTCTCACACCCAGCCCTTGGCCACCACTTTGTAGTCAAACCTTTATACTTCTATAAATCCAACTGCTAAATACATCAATCATCATAAATCAAGCATCTTTTGCTTTCTAGGAAACTGATAAACTCATCACAGATTATCTCAATGTAATGTAACAAAGCTAGCTTCAAATCTACACACCTCAAAAATGATTCAGTGAAAAAAATACTTAACAATATTAGCATACTACATGCAATATCTGTTAACACACAATGTACCAAATAACCCATATGGTTTTCTCATTCTAAGAGCAATAACATGCTCAACATAGAAATATCCTCTCAAATTTCCAATAAGAGACAGATTAATTTCTTTAAATGAATAATCTTGTGCTCCTACAAATCCACTGTTAAGAAAAAACTGAAATTCATAGACAAATCAAAGTGGAACTTATTACAAATATATATACAATAACATATACCCCAGGATTTAAATTTTAATTTTAATCTGTGTATGATTACGATTATGATTATGATTAATCTGTGTATCAGGATTTTAATCTGTGTATGCACCATGTATTGCCTACATGGAATGTATCCATGTACATGGCCAATGCCCCCTTTGGCAGAGCACATTGCATATTAATGATAACGCACTGCCGAGGGACAATATGGGAACAGGGATATTGAACTGGTGTAGGGAGAAGTGTAGAGGCTACTCATGGTTGTGGATGCATACAGGGTGAGGCTTCTTGTACTGCTCCCCACTACTGTTCAAATGCTGTGAACTGGGTCAAATGTGTAATATTTTATTTTAATTTTTTTCAGTTTTTTTGTATATTTCTGTGGCATGGCACGGAGTGCAGCAATTCCAAGCTGTGCTCACATATAGACAGCTGACCTCTGCCAGACATCTAAAAATAGAAACAGGATATCATTAATTATGATAATTACTTATTTTTCTTATTTTAAATATTTTTGAGTTTTTTCCTGTTTTTTTTTTTTTTAATTGCTGTTTGTGTGGCACGGAGTGCAGCAGAGCCAAGCAGAGCTCATACATACATAGCCGACAGTTGCTAGACATTTAAAAATAGAAACTGGATGTAAATTATTTATGTCTGGGTCTATTTTGCATGGCACCCATGATGCTTACCAGCACTAACAGGTAGCCCAATAGTATATGTGAAGGTATACTAGCTTTCATAATAGCCAAGTAGCTAAATGGGTGGAGATACAGCCTAATGTTTAGTAGGTCCTGGGTTCAAGTCTATAGCAGTGATAAGATTTCTATAATTTAATTTATTATATATGTTTAATTTTAAAAATTGTGAAATATGACACTGCTGTGCTGTGCTGAACACTGCTTAAACATGTTAATGGCTACTTTTGTGTGTGCAGTGCTAAGCTTAGCTAAAACCTCAGTTGTGTGAGTTTTTTGCACTGCTTAGCTGCGCTTAGCTGGTTTGCGTGATGCTAAGCAATGCAGCACTTTTTTGAATGTTGCTCAGTGATGTGTAAGGGCAGGAAAACAGCCTATATTAGGCACAATAGTTAAGAATTCTGCAACGGTCTTTGGAGTCTGATCAACTGGTGATATGGCATGTGGTGCTGGTAAAATGCTTTCTGGCACAGAGATGGGGTTTCAGGAGTCCAGGGTCTGTGTTAGGCTCCTGGTAAAAAAATCATGAACCCAGACTGCTGCAAGGTGGTTTCCAGGGCTCAGAGTGTAAGGCAGAGGCCTGGGACTGGTTGGCAAGGGAACTCACCGGTATTACTGGTATCCCCCACACAGGTGAGCAGTGTCATCACCATAATGATGACCTAAAGAAGAGAAAGAGGGGAACTGTAGACACCTGGGTCCAAGAAGCCAGAGCTGGGAATGCCCCATAAATATGTAAGTATGTTTTTCACTGTTTTACCAATATGCAAGTTGAATGTCTGCAACACTGGTATGCATAATTGTGTGCTTTTCTCCCAATAGCTGCAGCTGAAAGGGCTCAAGATGTTGAGCCCCACGCCGGGCTCCTAACCAGGTTATGCTGTGAGTGTGGTATGCAAGAATTTATTATGCTAACTGTAGTGCAATAACCAAGAAAGAGTAAAGAATTTACTGCAATAAAATATACACTATAAAAACTGTAGTGCAATAAATGGGCAGGTAGAGCTGTAGTGCAATAAATGAACAATAACAACTGTATTGCAATAAACAATACTAATAACAGTAAGCAAAATGGTGTACAGCAGGATTGTGTTGCAATAACCATTACAGTAGAGCTAGATGCAGAGAAAGAAGAAGCTCACACCAAAAACCACAAAACATTGGCAAAAAAGTTTAATCACGCTAGTACTTCCAACAAGAGAGCAGAACTTTTATAGAATACAATCTGCTTCATCAGGCATTAGATAAAACTATTCTCTACACTATACACTGAGTTATTTAAATAATCATATGATTAAGCAATTCATTAAAAACAATTAAAACAATTTGCAACCTATTTACACTACATAATTGTGTGTGTATTAGTTCATGTTTCAAAGAAAAATAGCCATTCAACCCTGGTGGAATAAACGCTCTAAAATAGAGAATCCATAGAGAATCCATTTGTTCTCACATCTTTCAGTTATATTATATATCACCACCTTGGAAAGATTCATGATTGGGTTCTAATATTAAAAAAATAAAATTGTGAGAAGTATTTGTCTCCAAAATGTGCTTATATAAACAATCAGTCATAATTTTTCTCTTTATTTCAAACAAGTGATTACTAATAAGGTTTTTCAACTTCTGATGCATTTTATCAATATAGCATAAATTATATTTTGTACATAAAGCAATGTATACTAAATTTTTTGTGTCACAATTGCCACTAGCAGTAATTTTAAAAACTGCATTTCTGAGTGGATCAATAAAATGAGTGTGAGTAAAAATATGTTTACAAAATACACATTTATGGCATTTATGAGTACCATTACTCTTTGATGCATGCTTAACATTATAGGCATACTGTTCCTTATAATTTGTTCTTTAAGTTAGAACACCTCTTATGTGTAAATAGAGTTTTTTCAAGATATACATCCTGTAACTCAGGAACATGTGACAAAATATACTAATGCTTATTTACAATCTTTTTAATAACAGAAGTATTTTGATCATAAATTAGAATGTATCTACAAAATGCCTTGTTATGTTTGTTCTTATATCTATTTGATTGTTTATTTGCTCCCATGTTGTTATGCGCACCAGAAAAAAATGGAAGAGTTAATGTGATGATCTTCTATTAATAACATCATTTTTTATCTGTGAAATGGTATTAGTATGATAACCACGTTTCATAAAATGAGATGCCATTTCTTGTAATTGTACTTCTAAAGTTCGTTCATTTGTATTTAACCTACATGCTCTACTCATGTTAGAAAATATATAAGAAGGGTGCATGCTATCTCTTAATAAATAAGTGCATTTTTTTCACTTCCTTTTTATACAGAATAGTGTCTAATTTACCAGTTAAATTCTTTTGAAGAGTTATATCCAAAAAACGTATGCATCTATGTTGAATAATGTTCCTAAATTTAAGAAATGTCATAGTGGTATTTAAATAGGAAATAAAACCATTAAGTTCAGTAAATGGAGCATCCCAGATGAAAAAAAGATCATCAACAAATCTTTTGTACAAAACAACTTTCTTACTCAAAATATTATCAGTATTATTAATGATTGTTGTTAGTTCCCAAAAATGTATAATTATATTAGCATACGTATTCACAACGGGAGTTCCCATTGCTACCCCTCTTTTTTGCTTATAATATTTATTATAAAACATTATTTTCCAGGCCTAAAGTTAACAGGCTGATTAGAATATCTATATTCAAGTGGCCAAGCTAGGTTGACCTAATACAGATTATTTAAACATTTTAATTCCTTCATTTGGGATACAAGTAAAATGTGAATCTACATCTAATGTAACTAAATAACTTGTAAGAATTGAATTCTGTTGATTCCATTTATATAACTGTTCTAAAAAGTCTGTTGTATTCCTTATTATAGTAGAGCTATATGCATTGCTTGTCTATGGTAAGGTTGTTGCAGTAACACTGTAATAGCTGTAGAATGCAAAACTAATGGCCTGAAAACTGTATTGTTTAACTCATAGTATGGTCCAAGGCTATATCCAGGCCAATATCTGTCACATAATGCTCTCTGTTCCTCCTACTTCAGGTAATAAAGGTATATGGGTGAGGTAGCCCACTCTATGGGCTGATATTGTGTGGACTTCAGAGACATTTATCAGCAATACCAATAAAGTGTTAAGCAGCATTGTTGATTCCCACAGAAATAAATGCTGTATGGCTGCATGCCATGCATGTGCGTTCTACTGTCACTGCAGTAAAGTATAGCACTGTAATAGTTTTAGAATGCAAAACAATCTCAGTCACATAATGCTCTCTTTTTCTCCCACTCCAGGAACAAAAGGTATATGGGTGAGGTAGCCCATGTTATGAACAGATATGACTGTGCTAAAATTTCACAGACAGTTATCAGCAATACCAATAAAGTAAATACATCAGGCTGCATATTCCCAGAACAGCTGTATTCTTTGCATGTCTGTACTAAGCTGCTGCAGTCAATATTAATTTTTTTACAGTTGCCCCCTGCAGACACAGCTATTGGGTTCTATTCCCATGCCTGCCAGCTAAGACATGAAGGACGTCTAGTTTATGTACTGTACAGAAACATGCCTCTCAAGTGTCATGATTTCACATAATGTAATTAAAACTGCCTAATCCATATGTCACAGGATTACCAAAAAATGATTACCTGGAATGCAATGTATTACCAAATCTGCTTACAGAACACCTTGGAAGTTACAGAAGTCCACATTATTTGAAAGTATTCTGTGTAGTTGCGTACCTGGACTTGTTATTGTTCAGCCTAATCTGTCCCATGCTAACAGCTTGAGAGGTATGTACATGCCGCATCAGCTATAGGAGAATTGTAGTCACTGTACTTAGAACTGATGCTACAAGCCTGTAGAGTATTTATTATCAGTGTTTTTAGGGATATAGCCTGCATTGACAGTAATGGATTGCATCTCTTTATCTTTCCCCTCCCCTTATCTTCATTTATTTATTATTGTTATTTATTATTATTATTTCATATTAACATATGGTTTAATTCTTAATGGCATGCTGTTACCATACTAACTGTTATGTTATTAACTGTTGTGTTACACATAATATACATTAATATGTATTTGGATTAATTAAAATGATCTTCCATTCTGTTAATACTAACAATGATTTGGTTATTACTAACCTTAACTTGTCAAGGTAGGCCGGTTCTGGCTGATCTGCCTGTCTTGCCTCAACTGGCTGTGGCACCAGGCCCCAGCATTTCTGGGACCGAGACCAGTGGTACCCCCTCTGCTGCCCCTGCACTACCTATGGCATCAGGTAGTATCACCCCACTGGACAGGGCCAGGCCCTCCCCTGGCAGCAGTGGTGGAGAGGGTGGTGTCACCTGGGATGAGCTGCCATTCCTGGTACACAGGATAGTCTATTGTGCATTTGACCACAGCCTTCACTAGAAGGAGCAGTGCCAACAGTCCCATGGGTGGGGATGTGAGCCACGCTGCTGCCATCTGGAGGCACATGGGACTTGGATTCCACATCACTCTCCCTATCCAAGGTGTTCACCCCTCATGTGTCACACACCAACACTGTCTGCTGTCTTCTCTGTATTGTCTGTCTGTAAATGCATTCTCACCTACCCAACTTACCTCCCTCACATGCACCTATGTCCCTTCCCCAACATTCCACTCTCATCTTAAAAAAAATGGGCACCTATCTCAAAAAAAATTGGCCCATACATCACTCTGCATTTCACAAACATGTCCACTGGACACACATAATTTGGTCCAGTTGCCTTCACAACACAGTTATGTTGTCCTCACCCCTCTCTCTGGGGTTGAGAGTTCAAAGTCATATACAAATTCTGTCAAAGTGCACAGTTGTTGCTGTACAAGAAATGGATTGCTATGGTTCTTTCCTACACCCTTTTTGCACATTCCTACCTGCCTTTCACTATGATTTTCCCCCTGCTTGCACCCCATTTCACTATTTTCCTATCTCCCCATCTTTCTTTTCTTTATATTTTTAGGGTGTTGCTGCATGACGTACCACATCATGCAGCTTCACTAAGCTCAGCTAAATAGAGATATATCGACTATATGTGTTTTTAAAGTTGTAATACACACTTACAAAATAAACACCTGTCCCATCTTTTGAACCCAAGACCATCACACCTGCAGATCATTGCATTAACCTGCCACACTACACATTTCTTAAATAAAACGTGGTTTAAAGAAAACATAGTAATTGCCAGTTACAGTCATTAAGCATGTTTTAGAGGAGCTGTGAGGCACACTGCGCATACTTGATTAAAAAGTAATTAAATTAAAAAGATTAAAAATGGGACTGCACCTTGGACTCTGGTGCAATAGTACACCACTAGAAAGCCAAGGACATAATAATGGATGTATGTGAGGCCTGAGATAGCAGGTAAATGTGCCCTTCAGCAGCAACAAGTAGAAAGACAACTGCTAAGGCATTAATTGCAAAATATCTGTTCAACTGGGACCCTGGAGCACACATACATCCATATAAAGCCATGGCATACTGATGGATGTAGAAGATGTCACAGCTGTATGTGTGCACATATATTTTGCAAATACACCTGCTGTAGCAGTGACTCAGTAGCTCAGTCTATTAATCACCTTGCAAACAATACATTTTGCCACACACAGTCCTGGGTTCAAAGGAAATCACAGGCCTGCAGGTAGGAACACATTTCGCATATCCCTATAGCAAACCTGTATGTGCATAAAGTGTCACATCATCCATTAATATGCATTCACAGAGAATGTCAATGCAGGTATTGCAAATGAGGGCCACTAATATCAGAATGCACGACACAATCCTTTCAAAGTCACTGTGCAAATTATCACAGCTGCACAGATAACATACACATTGGAATTCCCTGCTTGTAACAAGGTATATCCTCATACATGCTGCAAATTACTACCAAACTGTAACATATGGCCTGGCAGTTGCTGAAATGGTGGACATATTCTTATATTTATATCACATCTTACCCAAGGATACACCAAACATGTGGCCTAATACTCTGTTAGTGATTCAGTTGCCTAACATAATTACCTTAAACACATGTCTTAATTGGAGTGAAAAGAGTAGCCTCACTCTGGCTCTGCCTCTACAACAAGGCTGACACAGCTCTCAAAGTTACTCCTACAGCCTGTTGTTCTCCAAAGTGCTCACACTCTCTGCCTGTGTCTACTACCTGCAGCAGTAGCTGCAGCCTGTAGCACACACATCTATGTAAAGGTTTCTGCTACAGACCTACCCTCTGTAATGATATAGTCTCCTCACTCCAGTAATTACCAGAACATCATATCAGAAAGGGGTCCTAATCTACATGAAGGCCTTATATATTGTATAGTGTTTGCATGTAATTGGCTGATGATAGTGCAAATTAGCTGTGTTGGCTGCAATTATCATTTCAGATCCACAGATTGGTTTAGAGGCAATCACCTGCTGATGAAAAGAATGTTTAAAAGGCAGGGACCTGGCTATGAGGAACCATTCTGCATGAGACTTTCCTCACATAGAGCACACCTTTGTGAAAACTTTACTATCACCAATATCAACAGAAGAGTACTGCACTCCATCAGGTATGCAACTGATTTTGTGTACAACAGGATACAGATGGTTGAATAGACTTACGGGGAATCAGGATTACAACATTAAGCCTGCATGAGACCTGTGATAATGACAAGTCATTGATCTCCTGCTGTCATACACTTACAGGGCGTACAATGCATCAAGGGTGCATTGTCATTTGTCATTGTGGCACACTGGTTTCATTGGACTGTCCCTTTATAGTGGTTGTAATAGCACACTGCTATTTGTGTGGCACTATTCTTATGACATATTATTGGGGAGGTGCCTGTAAGGGACACACCACAGTAGACTTGAGTGTTGGGTGTATGATCATACAGCAGTATCTCTCATAGCACACATGGGAGTACCTGACTGTTGCTACTGTCTCAGTTGTTTCCACACACTTTGTATGTTTGTACACTGTGGAGTATACAATGTGTGAGCAAGCAGTGGATAGTGCCAGCCATTTTGTCATTGCTGTATCTCAACTTAGTGTGCTTTCATGTATGTGATCCTGTAATATGTTCCCCTTTTGTTGTCTTTCAGGAATCATGTACCATAGATGCCATGCACCCTTCTCTGATGTGGAAAATGAAATATACTGGAAGGACTAATGCAACACTATCACGTCCTACTGCCCAGGGGGAGGCAAAACAGGGAACAATGGGTTGCATTATTGGCAGACCTTGTCCATGATATGAATGGCGCAGACCATCAGGGCAGGACATATGAGCAGGTTTGACACAATGCAATGATCATTATCAGTGCTGCATGATGAAGGACAGCAGATGTAGCCAGGGATCATGCCATCACCAGTGGAGGGCCTGCAGTGGAACAACCACTCTCGACCACTGAAGAATTCCTGATAAACCTAGGTACACATGACAGCTCCCAGGCATCCATCACACCATACATCATGGAGGTGGGTCCCACAGTTTCCACAGCAGAGGAGCATGCAGATAGGCTTACTATTATCAGCACTGTAATATTGTAGCAGTCAGTGTGTCAGGCTGTACATACTTTTACGTGGGTGACAGGTATTTGTTCTTTATGGGGGTTAACCTCAGTTGTATTCTCGTACTCCAAATGTGACCAATACAACAAGTAACACAGGAGCTACTGCAATGAGAGCTATAAGGATGTATTACCTTGTTTTGCTGCAACATGCATTGGTACTGACATTTCCTTACCCTCAACTTTTCATAGGTCCATCAGGTATTGGCTAAGGCAGTAGTCCTGCTCCTGGTAAGCACTGTTTTGTTATGGAGCATTTATGTTCTGCTAAAGTGAAGGGCCAGACTAATGCCCTATTTAAACATACTTTCATGTGTAAACAGAGTAGAATGTTTTTATTTTCCCAGTCTAGAACAGGTACCTAAGGGTCTTAGAGGGGTTAATCACATGAGTGTAGTTGAACAAAATTAATTACTTTGGCAGTGACAGTTAACAGCAGATAAGCCTCCTGGTTTAAATGAGGCAATTACTCTAAAACACCTTTTTTAAAAAACAAAAAGGTTGAAAGTAAAACAAATTAGGCAGTAAAACATGTATTTCAATATATTTGTTAAGATAGGTGTACTGGGTTTTTATGTGTTGTGTTATAAAGTATAGTTTCATATTAATTACTTAAAAGGTAAATTTTACTGGTCAAGTTTTACTTGATTTACTTGAAGTGATTGTTATAAAGATTTTGAGTTGAGTGTGTATTTTGTCCTGAGGAAGTTGTTTTTAGAGAAAAGCAGATGAGAAAAATGCTTGACTGCTAATCCAGTTGTGGGTCTTTGTTATTATGAGTATTGGTGGAGCTGTCATACACAATAGTGCAGGTATTCATGTACCACTTTTTTCTTTCTAATCACAGGTGACTGGGGGGGGGGATTGGTGGTCTGTCTAGTACACAACCTGATGTCAGTGTCTCCTCAGACTCTGATGATGATGGTGGCCACAGTGAGGCACACTGGGGGTGATGGGGGCTGAATCTATCCCAGAGGTAGACATCCTTTTTCTGCATCCATTGTCACCACACACGGTCAGTATGCCCACATGTACAAAGTCCCTGGAGGCCACAGATATTGAACAGTCAGAGGATGGGGACATTGAACAGGAAAGAGTGGAAATTATGGGTCCAGTCAGTGTAGACACTGGCCATAGCCAGAGAGCAGGTGAGGTTCCATACAGGTGGATTGATAGTGGTGCCTGTAGGAGGGTCTATATTAGTCTGCCGAACAACCTTTCCACCGAACACAACTTCGTCGACCTGTATTCAGCGAAATTCACTTCCGCTATTCACTGAATACTTAAAGAGCAAACAAATATTTGCCCTGCAATCCAATGGACCCAAATCTAAAAAACCAAACCCACCAATGTGGGGTGCTGCACCCCCCACCCCCTAACTAAATATATAAACTCTGAGATTGCACTACAGTGAAGAAAAGGGCAAAGTTGTGTAGTTGGCCAACTATGTCTTTACCATAGGTATTCAGCAAATCATGGAAGTGAATTTCGCTGAATACAGGTTGACGATGTAGCATTTGGTGGAAAGGTTTTTCAGAGAACTGATGATAGACATCTTGTAGGAGGCCTGCTGTCCATCCACCAGCTGTTGCAGGTGTCACATCACTGGTCACTTGGCACATGTTTCAGGCCATCATGGATGCACAGGCACATTCTGAATGGAGCACCAGACATATGCTTAGGATTATGGATGCAGTACAGTCTGAAATCTGTGACTGCCTCCACCACTTTGGGAAACCCTGATCAACTGACTGATGCAGTGGACAGAATTTGGGCTGAGACAGTGTCTGTCTTCGACTGCACATTGTCTTTGCTGGAATGTGTGGTTGGAGTTGAGCATAAGTCTTATGATTATAAGTCAGCAAATCCATCTGTTGAAAGTCCAAGTGGCCATGCGCAATCATGCTCCTGTAGTGGCAGTACACCCAGTGCTACAGAGAGGAGTGTGCTGTCCACATCACAGCATGGCAGGCCATGGGCTCATGGTCCTGGGTATTCCTGTGGGGGCATGGTCCCAGTAGACAGCATTCACTGTCAGGTACTAGCACCACTTCTGACCTTGGGCATGGAAGCACCCGTGCAACTCCTGGCAGAACCAGTTCCCATGTTTGAGGCTGGAGACAGTGAGCTGTCAACTCTACCAAGTCCTGTCCAAAGCTGGCCAACACATGTAGGGCTAGGACTGAGCTTGACTGTGTAAATGCATAGACCCACACACCACTGTTAAATGCAGGTCACCTACAGACTCCTACAGCACCTTTCCATGGTCCATCTTACCTGCTTCCCTTCCTGATTCACACACATGCTGTCAACCATTTGGGTCAGCCTAGGCTTCATGCACCCCCACACAACACCCTGTGCAAGTGATGATACCTGTGCCACATCCATGTCATCCTCACCATCAATTCAGTGGAATGAAGCTATGTGTCTGATGCACAGGGGGGCTATATTAGTTAACATGTACTTGTATAATGCAGTGTTGTTTTGCCATGCCACATGTAGTGGTTAATGACAGATACTGTATGCTGGCATTTGTCATGAGTATACCACATACTTTTGTGTACCTTATGTTGTATGATGTTCTTATGGTTATATAGTTACACAATGACAGGTGTGTCATGGACCTGCTTCTGTTTCAGGAGTCTGTAGGGATAACCTATGGATACACAGCAGCAATAAAGCAGCACAGGATGACATGGCAGCACAGCACAAATATGTCTTCAGCAAGGTAGAGCACTGCATGGCTCCATAGGTTCATACGTGTATAACAGGCTAACAAGGACAATGGGGACATTGAGCGTACTCATGGATCCCTAATCAGTGAACAGCTTTGCTACCCTTGATAAGTGTTACCAGGGTTTTGAGAACACATACATCTACAAGCTGTCCTGATGGAGATGACCTATCTACAAATATCATATATCCAGTACAGACAGCTGCCCGACACGAGTTATGATTGGCATGTTCTGCATCACATTTTGTAAGCTGCACACACTGCAACACAGAAGATGTGTTCTTTACATGCATGGGGGGGGCTGGTTTTATATAGGGTGTACTGTCTGTGTTACATATCTGTCTCTCCAACATGTGCTATGTATACCACAGTGATGTTGTAGGTGTGTAGAACAGGTGAGACATGTGTTAGACCTGTCATGGAAATGCAGGAGGTACACAATGGGATCTGACACCTCCCTGTATGGAGCCATACACATCCCCCTCTAAAGCATTTAAGAGACAGAGTACACATGTATGGTCATGACACAGACTCCATAGGACATGGTATCTACACTGTGCACTGGTGTACCATGGAACCTGTGTGGCTGCTACAGTTGTACTATATGCCTGTGTAGTGACATAGCAAGGGTGCCATTGCACACAAAGATAGGTGTGATGACTGCCACATTCAGTATAGCAGTGACAGTCTGGGATATATATTCCAAATCTGTCGTTATAGGTTGTACAACAGTGACTGCATCCCCACATCTTACCAACCAGTGAGAGACAAGGGCTATATTACTCTCTGTGTCCATAACCCCATGTGTAATGGCTCAACTGTGTGCAGTGTGCAGACACTACAGTATTTTGCAGGGGTGGATGATTCCCCACAGGATAGTATTGTACAGTCATTGGCAGTCTGTGTCAGTGGCTCAGAGTAAAACTAACTGTGTATTAGGCCATCCTGGATAACTGTTGGTTCTGTGTGGGATTCTATGACAGCTCCCAATATGCAATCAC
The DNA here is from genome assembly GCF_019279795.1 of Protopterus annectens. Taxonomy (NCBI): domain Eukaryota; kingdom Metazoa; phylum Chordata; order Ceratodontiformes; family Protopteridae; genus Protopterus; species Protopterus annectens. Next base: position 758,487,592 of record NC_056746.1, read on the forward strand.
CTGCTAATGTACTCAGTCAGAGGTCACTGACAGTGGCTGTGACTGTAGAGAGACAATAGGTAGATGGGGTATGCCAATAATGGAGGATGGTGAACTCCACTGGTGACTGGCGTCATTGCGACATAGGTCTTCCAATGCTATCTCCCCAGAGTATGACTGCCAGACACTTGCCTATCCACCACCTGACATAACAGACTATACCTGATGTGCACAGTTCCAGCAAGGCTTGCTGGCCTACTATTGTCATACACCTATGTCAGGCCATGGTTGATGGAGTGAGACATATGTCTGACATCATTGCATAGTGTAACAGTCAATGGGCTCTGCCAGTTGCAGTTGGTAGGCATGATCTGGTCTTGAGCAGAAGTAACAGTGTATGGTCTAGTGTCAGTAAGTGTATGACAGTGTCAGTGTACGTATCCATGCTAACTCCTATCATGGCACCTCAGGTGACATGGCTCAGAGATCTGGTGACACTGCTAGTCACTCACTACATGCTAGTTGTCCTCTGTGCAAGTAAGTACTGCAGTTACTTCCATCATGTTGCAAGAAGACAGAGTACAGACAAACATGTTAGGGAAGTGCAATATGTACACACTGTGTTTCTTGGTCATGCTGCAGCTCACTTGGCCAAAGGATAGTCCACGTCCTTACCTATAATGCCCTGCAGCAGTGCCGTGACATCCCCACATGGGGAATCAATGTAGTGTATCATGTGTTCACCAGTATGGATGACCAGTACTGCCTCACCAATGTGAGGCCCTCCCTGGTGGGATCTGGCCACAGGTCAGTCACCTTAGAACTAACAGCACATAGCACCCCTTGCAGACAATACAGACATACGCATCAACACAAGCATTTATTACCTCCTGTGGGATGGTTGACATTGCGTGACTGCACCGCCCCCTTCAGATGGGACAGACAAGTATGAGTATGCAGATCTCTACATCCATGCATTATGTCAGCAGCATTACAACTGCATGACCTCAGCTATAAGTGATAGGAGGGACACAGGCTCATCGTGGTTCAGCAAACCTGACTGGTGGACAACTGCATTAGCAGGCTGTACAATAATAGGTGAACAGTACTGTGCCCCAACATGGAGGCACTATCTCCTCAGTTAAAAATGCACATAGTATTGTTGTAATGCTTTGTGGACACTGTAAGTGACAAAAGTAACCACCCACACAAAGCATAATCACAATGCACAGTGAAGTTACATATGTGATCTCAAAGGACAGGTCCAGATTTTCAGTGATCTCATATGTCATGATGCCACATATGATGGGTCTGTACTCATACCTAACCTGTACAACCTCACTGTCTGCATCAACTACAATCCCTTGTTCCCATCACATGTGACACATGACATCTGCAACCTGTCCCATAACTTCCATATTTACAGACCAGTTTATAACTGACCTCTCACTGGAAGGTAAACAGCATCTATTGCACATGCTAACATTCCAGGCTGCATCCCACATGTGATCCGACAAGGATGAGTAACACCATAGGGAAACCTTTGCAATTATTCTGGCACTACTGGCTGCACAGCAGGTCTATATCATGTTATCAAACTTTTAAAAGTTCGAACGTCATATGGTCGACACCATATGATCAAACTTTTAAAAGTTCGAACGTTTCAGTGGAGATCTCCGTACAGTGTGGAATGGGAAGATTTCCCTTTCCTGCACTGCAGTGTGATCTCAGAGTTGGTATATTTAATGAATGGGAGGGTGTAGGGGGTGCAGGGAGGCTTGCAATGTTCAAGTAGTTTTTTTCTGTCATGTATTTTTTTATTAGATTTTCAAACTTTTAAAAGTTTGACCATATGGTGTAGACCATATGGTGTTCGAACTTTTAAAAGTTCGATCATCTAATATAGACCCTGCACACTTGCTAAGTGGACAACAGCAACTATTATACCCTTGCATAGAGGTGGTGCAGCCACTGACCAACATAACTATACACCTCTTTGTCTGAGTATTCATATCTGTATGCCTGTAGGGGTGATCATCATGGAGCTGATCAGCACACATATCTGTGTTCTACACACAGTTGACTGTACACAGTTTGGATGTGTGACAGGGGGAGCATGACTGTTCCACATAGTGGAAATTTCTGAGGCAGTCACCATGGACCTGGGTGAGGGTATATCAGGGCATACAACCCCCTAGCCTGAGCCAAGCCATCTGACCATATCACTTGCTCAGGCAACATGTACAAAGCACCAACTTATGCATCCATGATATTGTCGTTTTAGGGGTCAGTAAGTTGCTGATTGCTGGTACACATATGCAGCATAGGGACATCCACCTCCAATAGCTGATCTGTAAGAAGCAGTGCTCAACAGGGTGCAGTCCTGGGTCCTCTACTGCATGGAATACATTCAACCACAATACATGCAACTACTGACTGAGTGTGGCTTACAATGTTGGCTGATACCTGCAAATTGTGAGCACTCATAGACTCTCTCTGGTATGTCACTATCCTACAAGAGGGTATTGTGAACACATGCCTGTTGACATACTAAAAGCCATAAACTTTATGCAAATATATATATATATATATATATATATATATATATATATATATATATATTGTATCATTTCCATCAGGTAGACCTATGTACCTGTTAAATAGCACATCATTCACAATATGTGATGTACATACTGAGGGGTGAATGAACTGGGCACACAGACCTGGCCTCACAGGTTTACACCTAATGTGCCGCAGATCACCATGTCTCTACAGTGGTATGTCAGGAATCATATGGCATAGATGAGGCCACACTCACCTGTAAGTGACATACTCATAACCTCCAAGTACTCTTCCCTCAGCATGCCAATATCTGAGTGCAGTGGCCATTTGATGATGTACCTTTCCAAACCATACTGGCAATTGCACACAATAGTATGGTCCCTCACAAGGACACTCCATGTCTTCAGTACATGTACAATGGGGAATCATCTTCAATGACTGTCATTGTCGTCTGTTGCATATAGACTACACAGAGGTGATCTGTGCCTTGCATATGGGGCAATGTGTGACATTAGTACTACATGCCTGTGGGAGAGATTTGTCTAGCAGACTTAAACACACCCTTGAAAGAGAACACTGCCTAATGGTACACAGAGCAACTCAGTGCACCTCAGCACATATCTGTATGAATGCCTGGGCAAACATCATCTCAACACAGAGAGTCTGCCTGTGTCCTCTTGGACTAGAGCAATATGTGCTGATCCCATAACTATGGGTATAAAGATGTCTATGATTGTGAAGCCTGTATGGTCATTATGTTAGTGAAGTTCAAATGTCCTATGGTTCTATACCATGAAGTAAACTGCTCTAACAGGCTCACACACAAACATGGCTACATAGAGGTTAGCACCACTTCCATTCACTGCATACAGGACATGCCAAGGCACACACATAGTGCAAGTTAGTTGTATGTAGATGATACTACTTACTTATGTAATGATACATACTACATATCACAGTACATGATGCCCACAACACACCTCATGTGTGCTAGTACTATCCATTCAGGACATATACTTGATGACATCAGCAGGCCCTGTTGTGGTCAGTCCTTTGGGGATCCACTTTACACACTACATATGAAATACTGCAAAATCTTACTTATTTCTAAGTTACCAAGGTGATCATATTTATGCTATCTGGCTATACACATGCACTAAGTAGTCGGAAGTAGGATTACAACCCCTAGCTATCCAGTTTTGCAAACTATAGCTCCAGTATTTATCGCACACACCATGGCTTAAGTCATTTATTGTATTGTCAGCTGGTAGTCTTAAGGTGGATGACATCATCGGGCCTTGTAAAAGAGGGCAGTTTGAAAGCCAGCAGCAAATTAGAGGGCCAACAAGTGCATAACCATTGTCAGTGGATAGCCTATAAGGTCATTGCAGTTGTTTTGCAGGCGTGTACACACACATGCACCAAATAGCTTGGAGTGAGATTAGAAACCCTACCTATCTAGTCTTGCTAGACTGTAGAACACAGTATGTATCACACAAACCCATAGCTTAAATGTATACTACACTGTCAGCTGGTAGTCTTAATGTGGATGACATCATCAAGGCTTGTAGAACAGGGCAGTTAATTACAGAGCCAAAAAGTGCATAACCATTACAGGTGGATTGCCCATGATGGCATGGTAGTTATTTTGTAGGGCTACACACACACACACACACACACACACACACACACACACACACACACACACACACACACACACACACACACACACCAAGTAGGCTGTAGTATTAGAACCCCTACTTATCTAGTCTTACACACTGTAAATCACACTCACCACAGGTTAAGTCTGCTGTATATTTGATTGCAGGCACAGTACTTGTGGTGAACAGCATTTCTGGCCTGCAGAGTGATATTGCTCCATATTGTCATCTGCATCTAGTATCCTAGCAGCTGGATAACTGTTATTATACTAGCTATGTGTATGTACAATTACCAGTATGGCCATATGTGGCTGCTTGCAGTTAGATAGGTAAACCTGTGGGCAGGAACAATGTGGTCTGTCCATGCATGCATTGACAACATTTTACATTACACCACCTGTTCTCCTACATCTCTCTACTCAGTGACATCCAGCAGGCACAGGGGTCTGTAGGTAAGTGGATTATGTGCTGTGTAGTTTGGATGCTTTGAGCAATAGTATGGATGTGTGATATTGCAGATGTACTCACCATTATTAGGGTATGTAGGACAATACAAACATCCACATACATATTTATGTAATTAACAGGGATGTATATATTAATGTAGCTGTATGTGTGTGTGTTTGTGTGTGTGTGTGTGTGTGTGTGTGTGTGTGTGTGTGTGTGTGTGTGTGTGTGTGTGTGTGTGTGTGTGTGTGTGTGTGTGATATGCATAGGTGTTATGTAGATATATGGGGAGAGTCTATGTATCATTGTGATATATATATATATATATATATATATATATATATATATATATATATATATATATTGGTATACATCTATTTGACACTACATAGTGATATATATACTATGCATGTGAGAGAGCGATAGTGACAGATGGATATGTATTTGTATATGTATGTATAGACATATCTATACAAAACTTGTCATTCTGAAGACAGGGCAACTAATTTGTGATCATTATAACTAAGTGTTTGGGCATGCCTAGTGGGACTGTCAGTACTTATAAAGTGACTGCAGACCACACCTACCCATTCTGCAGTCCAGAATTGTGTGTGTTATAGACCATACCTCTCAACTGTCCAGAGTTTTGCAGAATGTTCAGTGTTTTAGCTCATAATCTTGGTAATTTGTGGTTTTCTGGCAAATCAGTTGGATGAACTGAGGATTGAAGTCACTAAATAATGACATACATTTTAATTTCTGACTTCAAATCCTTCAGAAAAATGTCTGTTGAAACAAATCCTGTTATTCTAGCAACTTTTTTAAGTTTATGAGAGCAGTATTTAAAATATGTCCCTATTTGTTGACCTTTGTCCCCCAATTTTGTCAGGCTTTGTCCAGATTTCTTGCACTAAGAGGTTGAGATGTATGTTACAGACATTGACATCTGTCCATGTTTCTGTAGTACTGCACTTACTGCACTTCCCTCAAAATGTCCATGACATTCCCTGGCTGTCTGTTGTACTTAATATGTGACTGAGGTTCATAGTGTTAAACCATACAGAGGATGACAGTATGTGAAAACACCAGCATAATAATACCTCATATGCAAAAGATTTGAATATGTCTAGATTAGTACATCACCACCATCACCCATGCTAACTTCCCTTATCCACTAAGCTACACAGGCTGCCATACAGAAAGGAGTCATCCGTAACACATTCAACAGCATAAATATGTACATTGTTATTTCTGCTTTACATGGGACATACAATGTGTCTTAAAGTACTATTTTACAGCCCTGAGATTGCCTGGTATGCTGATATACCATTGCTGACTTACTGTTAAAGCAGTTATATGAGAACTCTGCTGTGTTGGAGGTGGGGGAACAACAGCACATGATCTGCTGGGATAGACAGTAGTCCAAATATCATGTGACCCCCACTGTTTAACATCTCACTTGATTGATGTATTGAATATTCAAAGCATGAGGCCTAGTGAGGGACACATATTATTATACTGGGTATCTGTAGTCCAATGTGGATGTTACAGCTGCCCAAATAGCCCATTATATTTCTTTGTATAAATGCAGCAGATCCACACATACAATACCATATTATACTAATCCTGACAAGTAGTGTGTAGGTTAGAGACGTACATTGCATATGCAGCAGTTGACAGAACTGTAGTTCAGGGCTGACTCTGTGTGATGCAGGCAGTACGCAGCCAATACATGGATAGGTGCAGGTTGTGTAGGTTGCCTGGCATCAGCAATTTCACTACATGTATGTGCATAGGGGTAAGGTGTCAGTCCCTAGAGCCCTAGGTTGTCAGTGAATGTGCTATGCATTGTCTCTTAGCCAAAACCAAGGTGTACTGGGCATGTCTACAACTGCCTACCGGGACATCATCAGGGGGTTCCTCCTCCTGTAAGTGTGGCTGTGGTGACCTCGGCAGTTGTAGGGGGCTGTGTATCCCTTCCATTTGCTGAGCCTGTTGCAGCTGTTTCCGCAGATCATATTGTGTAGCATGGCACATACTGTGAATATCTGTGCTCATGTGGCTGGAGTGTAATGCAGGGCTCCACCAGATATGTCAAGGCACTGGAACTATGACTTCAGAAGCTCAAACACATGCTCTATGATGTTCCTAGTTTGTATGTGTGCCTTATTATGGCATTCCTCCATGGGTGTGTGTGCTTTTCTGATGGGTGTCATCATTCACAGTTCCAGTGTGTAGCCAACATCCCCCAGTAAATGTCCACGTGGGATGATCCCCAGCAAGCATCTGGTACAGCTGTAATGCATGCCAGATATGGGAGTCATGATAGCTGCCAGGGCTGCCAACACACACATTCATGATAATGCCCTGTACATTCCACACAACCTGGCAGTTGATGAAATGGTACCCTTGCAGTTAATGTAGATTCTACCCTCCTTACCGGGTAGTGACTTGATGTGTACATGAGTGCAATCTATGGCACCTAGTACCTTAGTGTAGTGTGCTACATGCTAGAAGTGTTGCATATTGCTGGTCCTCACCTCAGGGGTGATGGGAAAAGATATGTGTCATCTGGCATGTGGTAGCATGTCATCCAGGAACTGGTGGAGTACCCTGGATGCTGATGCTTCTGAGACCTCAGTTATGTCCCCAGTTCATCTTTGGAAGGTACCTGTAGTATTCTAAGGGTTGCACATACACATACCTTTCTTTCCACTGGGATAGGTTCCCCTCTGTTGGCTCTGGATGTGGGTTGAGGGTGGCAGAGCTAAGTGAGTTATTGTAGTATGTCCCTGTTCACCCTGTAGAGCTCTACAGTCTTCAACTCATGTAGCCCCTGAAAGGTTATTCTGGGCCTGAACACTCTTCTCCTTCTTTGTCTAGGCCTATTGTCAGCAGCAGTAGCAGCTTTGACTTCAGCATCTAGCACATGCAGTTGCAGCAGACGTGTAGCAGCCATAGCATTCTTTCAGTTAAAATTCCCAAGTCTGTACTCCAATGGTGCTGTAGGTGCTGACTTTGTGATTGGCTACCTGTGATGCATTGCACCTGTCTAGTATATCAGTAACATCATTTAGTGTCCCTAGTTTAAGTTAAACAGGGGTCAAGCCTAATTAATATGTCATTGGTATTTAGATACACTCAGCACTGCAGGCACCATGCAAACCTATGTCCTGTAGGTAAGCAAAGTTTAGCACTTAGTACTCACACCCCCGGAGTCCCATGTTCAGCATAGTGGCACGCCACGTAAACACACAGAAACATGCTTCTCTTAGCTAAACAAAGTTGAAAGGGCATGCCCAGCATGACAGTGCGCCATGCAAACAGGTGCAGCTAAGCTGAAATATGCTTAGAAGTCATTGGGCACACGTCCCCTGATGTCAGCTACCTTCGCTGTAAACATCAACATAGTTGTCTGCTTACACATGAGGGAATATACGAACACGATTACCCCTTTATGCTATTCAGTAACTCCACCTCATTTGCATAGGGGTCCATGCTCACAGCTTGGAAACCACATGCTTCAAAGCCATACTATGTTAGCAACAGCACCAATACACCATTTCAGATCATCCATGCTGTGTCCTGTAATGCATTTCTGTCACATAATATTAATTTTTGTTTTTTTGCAATTGTTTTATTTTTATTTTTTATAAAGCATGTTTGCACACTATGCAAACATGCCCAGATTATTAAAAAAACAAATTTAATTTAATTTATTTCCTTTCATTTTCAGACACCCATTGGATAGCTTCAGTCATATCTGTATGTGGTATGCCATTTCTGTCAATCTGTCTACATTTTCACAACCCCTTTTGTATGTCTACATTCCTGTACATGGAATTTTTCCATGTACACTACAAACACTGACACGGGGTCTGCAGAGCTGCCTATATGTTTGCTGGATGTTCTACCTGCCTCATTTGCATGAGATACACCTGCTTATGAGGTGACTTGCATGCCACAGAAGTTTTAGTTTTGGTGCACTCATGTGCATTGCTCATTTGTTCCTACTGAATCAGAAAATGTTTATGGCCATGTTAGCAGTGTGGAGTGATGCCTACACAGCAAAAAAAAAAAAAAAAAAAAAAAAACAGGTAGGCTTTATTAAATTCCCCCAATAGTTATCAATCTCTTCATACATACATTATAATCCTGGACCAATATTTCAAATGAAAGGTTTCACAAGAACAAAAATATAATTCAATCTTCTATCCAAGGACTAACAATGCTAGAAGTCTATGTCATAGATTTGCTAACTTTTATAGATGGGCTGATTATCATTAAACCTGATTTGGTATAGGTTGCATAAACATGGCTAAAACCCAATGCAGATGAAGTAGAACTCTAATCACTAGGTTATTGTATGATAAGGAAGGAGAGAGTATCTAAAAGAGCTGAGAAACCGTGATCTTATATCAAATTACCCTCATTTAACAAACAACTACCTATGAATTCCATAATTTCTAAAAGTTTGCAAAAATCATAACCAAGATTTCATTAAATAAACATAAAAGACTTCATAAAGTAACAGTATATATATATATATATATATATATATATATATATATATACACATATGTGTGTGTGCGTCTGTGTGTGTGCACACGCCTATATATATATATATATATATATATATATATATATATATATATATATATATATATAGATATATATATATATATATATAATATATGCACACACACACACACACACACACACACACACATATATATATATATATATATATATATATATATATATATACACATACATGTATATAATAACAACACTAAAGAAGACAGTCTATCCTGGATCACATCAAAACTAAAGCAAGACATAGCAATACTTGAAGACAAAAATATCAACTGGCAAAAGTCACCATACTAACAAAGCATACAAAATACCAATTCCACATAAATCCTTTTGGCCTTAGGTGAATAATCTTAAAATCTACTAGAACAGATAAATCAATAAGTAAAAACAATACTGAAATGTATTTTAACAAACAACCCCATCAATAACAGGTGAAGCAATTGTTTATCTTATAACAATACTTCATAAATAAATCAATCAAGGATTAACTTGCTCTCAAATTGTGGAAACAAACACATTATTCTCAGCAAACCAGAACATATGTAGAACTGTCAGAGTATAGCCCAAAAGGTATATGACCATTCCTTTCTAAAATCCTAGAAAAAAAATTGTACATGTTATTTGCTGTCTAAAGCAAAACCACCAAATCTGTCCTATTCAGCATAGTTTTACCATGTCATAGTGTATTTAAAAATATGACTTGCTTTTATAGACAAAATATATCAGCTGATACATCAAGAACATTTTGTACCCCCCTGCTTTGAAACCTATCAAAGGCTTTTGATACTGTCTCTCTTTACAAGGCTAGCAAAAGCCAGCATGGTAAGGATACCAAACTTTGATTTGAAATTATGTCAGCCAGTTCTCACAATTTATTCATTGGCCAGATACTTCCAAGTAATAATCATAGGGTCTATATTATATGAATGAAAGTTCATATAATCGAATGCTCTAATGATAAATAATTCTGAAAATCAAAAACAATATTGTGGGGGTCAGCACCCCCCCACTAAATATATATACCAACTCCAAGATCACAAATGCTCCAATCTTCACTGTACTGCAATCCCACTGCATGCATCTCGATGTCTGGAATTTTCGCTCATTAAAGCATTCAATTATATGAACTTCCGTTCATATAATATAGACCCATAATCATAGACATCCCACAAGACTCCATCTTATGTTTCATATAAATTAACACATTCATGAATGGCATGTCTAAAATAACTGAAGCTACATCTGTAGCAAAACACTCAGATGGCTTGGCTGTGATTAACTGAATTCTAAGGAATTGTGCAATAAGCATTCACTAGTTTAGAAAAATGGCCACTTGAATGACAAATGTTACACAAACAAAGCTATTTCTCTTTGGTTTTGATATGGTATGCAAAAGGGAATACAATTTAAAAATAGCCTTCCAAAATGGCACTATCACTGTTTCACAAACTAAATTACTTGGAGTTATCCAAGATTAAAACTTATTGTTTGATTACCATATTGCCTAAGTTGTAAGCAAAAACAACTCAGAAACTAGGAATACAATATAAAACAAAACTGTATAGAAGTATCACTCCTCATAAATGCATGCTCATTACTTTTAACTCTGTTATATGCATCTTCAATTATCACCACTAATCAAAAAGCCTACATTGCTAAATTAGAGAACAAGGCTACAAATAGATAATTACATTTGCCACAAAACTTTCAAATAAATCTTAGCATTCCTTCAAATTAAAATCCAGTGAGTTGAACTTCAAAACATACTAATACTTTAAGATTTACAAATAGTACAGAATATCTTGAATAATATAAATACATTCACTCTTCAATGTCTGACTTATTACATAGATACTATCCTCCTAGGCTGCTGAGGTCAATAAATGAAACTCAAATATTATAAATGAGATCATGAAATCACTGTGGAAGTTCCTTATGCTCAATAACTATAGCACAAGTATGGACATCTAGACCAGTTCTTTTAAGCTCTGATCGTAGCTGAACTAACAATTGTTTTTTTTTTTTTTAACAATAGTAAAGAATCAGGAAACATCTGTTTTTAATTGCCTATGAATTAAATCTGCAGTACTATTACAAACAGTCTGAACCTTGAAAATACATCAACATCTTCATTAAAACACCACAACACATTACAACTATGTTTGCATAGCTATGTTAAACAATCCTTTCTTTCTTTCCCTTTTCAATACTTCCTTATTTTCCTATCATTTAACTTATTTTCTTTTTCACAACTCTCCCTACCACATTAAATCCTACTCCCTAATTTCTCTTCTCTTCCTCCAAGTTTATTTATAACACTTCTAATTATGAATGCAAAACTAATGTACCAGATAATTATTACTTCAGCTTGTATACAGCTTTTTAATATTAGCTGCAGACTCACAAAACTATAGTCTCTCTATAAAGTATGTCAGATAAAATCTACTATTTCATTGCAGTTTCACCTACTCTATTAACACCAATATCTTACTCTAATAAAGGATTAAAGGCTAAATTGTTACATAGTAATCAAAGAACAGCAATCTTTTCTTTCTTATTCAAGCTATTATTCCAAGAAGCTTTCTTACCCTTTTCAGCAGAACTAGAATTTAAGAAGGGTGACCTATTATATTGGAATCAATTTCTCCCAGCTAATAAAATAAGTTCTGGAGACTTTTTGATCAGCAGATATAGTGTGCAAAATTGCAATTGGCTGGACATCCAAACTTGTAAGGATTTTATACATACTAAGCTCATACCCTCTTTAGAAGCATACAATAAGAGTAACTTAAAAATCTTGGATTTTATCTCAACAATTATTAATAGCTCACCCAAGAATACTTTATAAATATCTATTATTTATAAAATTCTCAGAAATTATTTTAGCAAAACAGATGTTTCTTTTTGGAATTATTCAAGTGAAGTTAATAAACAAGTATTCTCAGAAAAAGATAAAATCTTTATTTACATTTGGTGAAGGAATTCACATCTTCCCTGTTCTGGCATGTATGCACATGGAAATTTTTACATAGATGTTTTTCATCCCACATAGACTAGCAATAATGTACAAGAAAGATGAAATGAAATGCCGGAGATTTGGACCCCTTGATGCTGAATGGATACATATGATTATTAAATGCAAAATAATTTCCCCATTTTGGTTAGACTTCAAATATCTTTGTAAAGCTCTATGGAATGACAACTGTATAATTTCTGACTCCTTTATCCTTTTCGATATTCCAGTTCCTGAAGTTATTCCTAAAAAACAGACATTCTTACTATGTTTTATCCTCTCTATAGCAAGGAAAATTGTTACTAAAAATTGGAAATCCCAATCTACTCCTGTCTTTAAAGTTGAGTTTATTCATCTTGTAAAATACATTTGTAAGAATGAGATTGCTATTATAAAAACAAGGACTAACAACACAACCCATAATTTAATTGCTTGGACAAAATTGTCTAATCTGTTAGAGAAATATTGTGTTCTCCTATTTATATTGCTTTTTAGTTGTTATGAACATTGTATATGGTTTATTTGTTATTTTTTGTTACTATACTGTTAAGTTGTGTTATAAAATGAATAAAACATTTTGGAATAACAAATACTTCTTACTCTCTAGTATAGCACTCCCAACTTGTACTTACCTTCCAAGTCCCCCAGAATAATATACGGTGTACTAATTGTGGTTTCTCAGTTCTAGCAGCTAAGCTTTGGCAATTTCTTCCACTCTACCTAACATATTTTTCATCTAATGTAAGAATATACTTCAAATCAAACCCTATCTCCAAAAGCAATCCAAATGGAAATATTCTGTTGTTGGCCATATCACATGATAAGCCCCCTTTAACAATTTAACTCTCTGCCTGTCATGCTCTTCATCTTCACTTCCAATTTTTTGTAACCAAGGACACATTAAATTAAAGTTTGTATATATGGTATTGTAACTTGTTTCTATTACTCACATGTATGTTTTATTCATATGTATGATACTGTATATTATTTCAGTTACTCCTGTAATACCATTATTGTACTCACCCAGGTTGTGCCCAAAAGTGGTCCTCCAAAATCAGGGTACTTCTATGGTACTAAACATAAACACATTGAAAAAGAAGCAAATGATATATCAATATTAATCTGTCTTATCTGTCTATCTATCTATCTATCTATCTATCTATCTATCTATCTATCTATCTATCTATCTCTGGGTGTTTGCCTTTTTTCTATAAATTTTTTTAGCATCTTATTAACAGTCTTTTCCAACAAAATTGCCATGATATATATGTTTATGTTTTTTCTAAAACTTCTTATAGCATGTTGTATTCATTCAAGTAGCAATTACCTTCACCAAAACATTACTGCTTTTTATGTAAGCTGTACCTCACACTTTGTAAATAGTGTATCTTGCTATCTTTCACTTCTCCTCTATAGATAGATAGATAGATATGAGTATATCTTATACTGATCAAGCTTACTGATGACTCAATGAAATTTTAGCACCACCCTTATCTTACTGAACACATATTGCATGCTGCTGTATTTGCAGATAATTTCTAAGCCCACCTCAGAGATTTCATTAGGGCATGTGTTCTTGTAAGACATAAATACAATGCCAAATTCAGGAATCACCCCCTATGGTAGAACCCTAGTATAAACAAACTATACAATAAGAGGAAGAAACTCATAGCCCATAAAAACAAATTTAATATACTATCACTTAGACATGAACACAAATAAAACAACAAAGAACTCAGAAACGAAATCAAATGCCCCAAAATTAAGTAGGAATTGAGAATTACCACCTTTGCTTTGGACAATCACAAAGCTTCTTCAACTGTGACAGAAGCCTTAGAGAAGGCCATCATCATCATTCCTCTTTTCACATTTTTACATATGGTTGGGATATTACATCAGCATTAGAAAGTGTGACTAAATCACCTAGAGCCACTCTTTACACCTCAGAGTTAACCAGCAATGCTCAAAACTAATACACAGCAACAACACTTACTTTCCCTCAAGGAAACAGTTCACATATTAGCAAATAAATTCAGATTCAACATTACTCCCATATATGCCACTAGCTTTCCATGACACCTTTCCAATTCACTCTTATTAAATCTGATCAAGTCCTGAATGCTCTCTCCAAAGCTAAAAAAACAGTAACACTATGGATCTGATAATATTCATATCTGCTTTATTGTTAGAACCAGAGACGGTCTAGTAGAATCACTATTAAGCCTATTCAGCATCAGTCTTTACACTAGATTCATACCAGAGGAAGGGAGAAGTGAGGTGGCCATCCAATCCAAAAGCGGGGGATCCACTATAAAACTAAAAGTCTCACCAGCCTTATCTGCAAAGTAAATGAACATATAATTTTGGAACTTATTAACAATGATATAGCCAGTCTACAAGCTGTGTAACCAAGCCAGTTTGTATTTGCTTTCCTGCTTTCTGAACCTGATGGGCTTCTTTGAGCAATTCACTGATGCACTGGTCTCCAGGCAGATTAGTTCACACTGTCTACTTAGACCTAACACCAGCTTTTGATACCATCCCACATTCTAGTATTATTGATAAGCTAACTGAATCAAAATGTAAACTACTAGGTTATCCATAGGATATTAAACTGTCTAATGGAGACGAACCCAGCCTAACAGTGTGGGTGGCATGCTCTATCTTGAAAAAAAGTATTTACCAGTAGAGTCCCCTAGGTATCTGTCCTAGGGCCACTTTTCTTTGGTATTTACTTCCTTGTTGTTAAGACTAATATTAAGGGCATGTGGCTGACCATGAATCCTGATGACTGCAAACTTGTAACTGTTATTAACACCTTATCTGATTTCTAGATTCTTCAGGTGGGACTAACACACACCACTAAATAAATGCAACATTGTGCCCTTTGGCAAAACTGGGTAACCAGGCACCAACACATAGGTGACAACCCTTTGAAAATGACTCTTGATCATTAGGGATCTGGGCACTTCCCTTGTCAATGACTATCCTTTGATCATCATATATCCACTGTTGTTAGGAAATTCTATTACCTGGTCAGATTAATCACTAGATTTATTTCTTCCAAATCTATGGAAGTTGTCATCCTACACTTCTCCCCTTAACAGGCTCATAATAGAGCATAATTGCCCCTAGATTTGCACTTGTCTAAGCATATAACCAGCTTGAGAGACAGCAGCATTTCCCTACTACGATAATGAAGGGCATGTATTCCTTGAGCTACCCAATCTGCCTTAAAGTGCTCTTCTCTTCTTTTCACTTCACTTTTCTGTTTCCTACAGACTCTTAAGAAATTACCTCTGTCTGGACTACAGTGTCTCAAAGGATCCAGTCTTATGTGACCTACACTTCCACAAAACTAATAACCCACTCAATAGATCACAAATTCCATAAAAAGAGAAATAGGACCTGCTAACAATATTTATGTGTGTGTGTGTGTGTGTGTGTGTGTGTGTGTGTGTGTGTGTGTGTGTGTGTGTGTGTGTGTGTGTGTGTGTGCATGCGTGCATGCGTGTGTGTGTGTGTATATATATATATACAACCCAGACAATCCCTCTTTTGGATATACAACAAAGTAGATCCTGACCCCCTGTCAGTGCAATCTGTATGAATGAATGGGTGACTGCAGATACAACCCCGGTCTGGCCCTTCGAGCTGTCATTGAAAGGGTCTGGAACTAGGTATAAATCAGTTATGTCAATGGGTACCTACGAGTATGATTTGGGATATTGTGGATAGACTAATAATGGTCCCCTGGAGCAGTAGTCTAGTATTAGCTTATGAACCTATGAACCTATATTGTACCTAGATGAATTTGTGAAACTCTGCTAGCTATAATTTCATGTTAAAATTTGATTTATATTTCTAATTGTACATGTAGTTTGGTATGTGGGGCTTTTCTGTACAGGACTCCACTAAAAAGGGACTGATTAACCAAGACAGACCATCCCGTAACAAATATGAATAAATAAATAATCAAATATATGTCAAAGATCCAAGATATAATTAAACAAAATAATTACAATTAGCTCTGTAAAACTAGACACTGTAAGAAATTTAATAGTTAATTTATTCCATAACAAACTTCATCAGATCTGATGAAGTTTGTTATGGAATAAATGAAAGCACTAATCTTTACAAGTTTCTGTTGCTACTTTTTTGAACTGGAATACACATTTGTGAGATTGTGACTGGTTGGAGTCTCTGCTGTCTTGCTGCTTTTTTCTCAGTAATTTTTTTTAATGAATGAAACCTAGCTGTTAAGTATGGGATGAAACAATCCTGGATGAAACACCAGGATATCTGGGAATACCAGCACTCTCGCCACTGCTAAACTCTTGAACATATGGGAAGAATCTGGAACATTTGATGATAACACAAATGCACAGTAGAAGCATTTGCTAATAAGTAGGTAAGTATAATTTTACATCCTGTCATATATACTTCCCCCTTACTACAGTGCAATGGAAAAGTATTTGCATCCTTCCTAATTTCTTATTTTTTTGCAAGTTTTTCACACTTAAATGTTTCAGATGATCAAACAAATATACATTTTAGACAAAGATAACCCAAGTAAACACAAAATGCAGTTTTTAAGGGTCATTATTTTATTTATTAAGGGAAAAAAAACTATCCTAGCCTACATGGCCCTATGTGAAAAAGTAATTGCCCCCTAAACCTAATAACTGGTTGTGTCACCCTTAGCAGCAACAACTGCAATCAAGCATTTGCGATAACTGTCAATGAGTCTTTCACATCGCTGTTGATGAATTTTGGTCCACTCTTCTTTGTAGAATTGTTTTAATTCAGCCATATTGGAGGGTTTCCAAGCATGAACCACCTTTTTAAGGTCATGCCACAGCATCTCAATTGGATTCAAGTCCAGACTTTAACTAGACTACTCCAAAACCTTAATTTTGTTTTTTTTTAAGCCATTCAAAGGTGAACTTGCTGGTGTGTTTTGGATCATCATCTTGCTGCAGAACCCAAGTGCGCTTCAGCTTTAGGTCACGAATTGACGGCCGGACATTCGCCTTCAGGATTTTTTGGTAGAGAGCAGAATTCATGGTTCCATCAATCACAGTAAATCATCCAGGTCCAGAAGCAACAAAGCAGCCCCAGACCATCACACTACCACCACCATGTTTGACTGTTGGTATGATGTTCTTTTTCTGAAATGCTGTGTTACTTTTAAGCCAGATGTAATGGGACACACACCTCCCAAAAGGTTCAACTTCTATTTCATCAGTCCACAGAATATTTTCCCAAAAGTCTTGGGGATCATCAAGATGTTTTATAGCAAAAGTGAGACAAGCCTTTATGTTCTTTTTGGTCAGCAGTGGTTTTCACCTCAAAACTCTGCCATGCATGCCATCCTTGCCCAGTCTCTTTCTTATGGTTGAGTCATGAACACTGACCTTAACTGAGGCAAGTGAGGCCTGCAGTTCTCTAGATGTTGTTCTGGGTTCTTTTGTGTCTTCTTGGATGAGTCATCGCTGCGCTCTTGGGGTAATTTTTGTAGGCCAGCCACTCCTGGAAAGGTTCACCACTGTTCCATGTTTGCACCATTTGTGGATAAAGGCTCTCACCATGGTTTGCTGGAGGTCCAAAGCTTTAGAAATGATTTGTAACCTTTTCCAGACTGATGGATGTCAGCTACTTTGTTTCTCATCTCTTCCGGAATTTGTTTAGAACACGGCATGATGTCTTCCTTTTAGGGATCTTTTGACCTACTTCACTTTGTCTGACAGGTTCTATTTAAGTGATTTCTTGATTGAACAGGTCTGGCAGTAATCAGGCCTGGGTGTGGCTATTGAAATTGAACTCAGCTTTCCCAAAAATGTGATTAACCACAGTTAAGTCATGATTTAACAAGGGGGGGGCAATTACTTTTTCACATAGGACCATGTATGTTTGGATAGTTTTTTTTTCCTTAATAAATAAAATCATCACTTAAAAACTGCATTTTGTGTTTTTTCTGGGTTACCTTTGTCTAATATTTAATTTTTTTGATGATCTGAAACATTTACGTCTGACAAATATGCAAAGAAATAAGAAATCAGGAAGGGGGCAGATACTTTTTCATTGCACTGTATTTCTCTACCCATTCCTTGTCTTCCAACATGTTTCCATTGTCTTACTTTCCAACAGCCATTCTGTTATTCTGTTCCATGTATTTATAGCTTCCACTATGAAGAAGCTCTTTTGCAGGTCAGTGAAGCAGTTGGCTCCACCACACCTTCTCCTTCACATGTCTGTGTCAAAAAAGGAAAGCACCAAGAGCATTGACTTATGTGTATGCTTTGTGTGTACTGGTTAAATGTATAAATGTATGCTTTGTGTGTACTGGTTAAATGTATAAATGTATGCTTTGTGTGTACTGGTTAAATGTATAAATGTATGCTTTGTGTGTACTGGTTAAATGTATAAATGTATGCTTTGTGTGTACTGGTTAAATGTATAAATGTATGCTTTGTGTGTACTGGTTAAATGTATAAATGTATGCTTTGTGTGTACTGGTTAAATGTATAAATGTATGCTTTGTGTGTACTGGTTAAATGTATAAATGTATGCTTTGTGTGTACTGGTTAAATGTATAAATGTATGCTTTGTGTGTACTGGTTAAATGTATAAATGTATGCTTTGTGTGTACTGGTTAAATGTATAAATGTATGCTTTGTGTGTACTGGTTAAATGTATAAATGTATGCTTTGTGTGTACTGGTTAAATGTATAAATATATGCTTTGTGTGTACTGGTTAAATGTATAAATGTGTGCTTTGTGTGTACTGGTTAAATGTATAAATGTATGCTTTGTGTGTACTGGTTAAATGTATAAATGTATGCTTTGTGTGTACTGGTTAAATGTATAAATGTGTGCTTTGTGTGTACTGGTTAAATGTATAAATGTGTGCTTTGTGTGTACTGGTTAAATGTATAAATGTATGCTTTGTGTGTACTGGTTAAATGTATAAATGTATGCTTTGTGTGTACTGGTTAAATGTATAAATGTATGCTTTGTGTGTACTGGTTAAATGTATAAATGTATGCTTTGTGTGTACTGGTTAAATGTATAAATGTATGCTTTGTGTGTACTGGTTAAATGTATAAATGTATGCTTTGTGTGTACTGGTTAAATGTATAAATGTATGCTTTGTGTGTACTGGTTAAATGTATAAATGTATGCTTTGTGTGTACTGGTTAAATGTATAAATGTATGCTTTGTGTGTACTGGTTAAATGTATAAATGTGTGCTTTGTGTGTACTGGTTAAATGTATAAATGTATGCTTTGTGTGTACTGGTTAAATGTATAAATGTATGCTTTGTGTGTACTGGTTAAATGTATAAATGTATGCTTTGTGTGTACTGGTTAAATGTATAAATGTGTGCTTTGTGTGTACTGGTTAAATGTATAAATGTATGCTTTGTGTGTACTGGTTAAATGTATAAATGTATGCTTTGTGTGTACTGGTTAAATGTATAAATGTATGCTTTGTGTGTACTGGTTAAATGTATAAATGTGTGCTTT
This sequence comes from Protopterus annectens, assembly GCF_019279795.1. Taxonomy (NCBI): domain Eukaryota; kingdom Metazoa; phylum Chordata; order Ceratodontiformes; family Protopteridae; genus Protopterus; species Protopterus annectens. Next base: position 758,507,378 of record NC_056746.1, read on the forward strand.
GTGTGTACTGGTTAAATGTATAAATGTATGCTTTGTGTGTACTGGTTAAATGTATAAATGTATGCTTTGTGTGTACTGGTTAAATGTATAAATGTGTGCTTTGTGTGTACTGGTTAAATGTATAAATGTATGCTTTGTGTGTACTGGTTAAATGTATAAATGTATGCTTTGTGTGTACTGGTTAAATGTAAAGATAATTTGGTGAGATCATTGACACTGTGTGGCATATGCAAAAGAAAGGGAGATGATAGGATAAATGAAAGACAGATTAAAGGTCTGTATGTGGGAGTTAGGTGATGATACAAAGTGATACATATGAAAATGTTAGGGTTTTTTTCCTTTTTTTTAATTGCAGGTTTTGGGAATATAACTGGAAGTTAAGAGTTGGCTGAAAGTATGATTCAGAAGATTGGCAGAATATCAAATATTGCATAGTAAAATAGTCTAGTTAAAATGTTATTTCTGATTTTCATTTATGTCCTTTAAATTTGGAACTGGGTGCCTGATTATTTAATGGCATTATAGGGTTCAAAATTAAATAAAGTGAAGAAAGGTATGGCATCCAATTCAGTGAGTGAAGAAGATTTTGGGGATTGTGAACTCTGCCATGCTTTTCACTTCTGTGTTTGTTTTTATTTATTTATTTATTTTATTTATTTGCAGTTGGTTTACCAGGATAGTCCACTGGGCCAAAAGAACCCATTTTCAATGGAGTCCTGGGGAGAAAAGCTCCAAAACAACTAGCAAGGTTACAATAAGGTATTTAGTTTCAATTATACAATTCCTATGGACTTGGAAATACAGTAGACTAGTGTACAAACATATACAAATATTACAATCTTGTATCACTGAAAACGATTTACAATATAGAAACTGAGAGACTTTTACAACTTAGGGTGGGTTACACTCGAGATATCTTTCATACATTCAGGATGAGTAGCTTAATACAATCAAGAGAAAGGTATATGAGCTGACATAGAACCTTTCAATATAGAAACAGAGAACCTTTTCCATCAGAGGGTATATTTACACTAAGGTACCTTTAAGTATTCAGAAAAAGCTAATACAAGCAAGAGCAAGATCTATGAGTTTAGGAGAGTAAGTAGAAATTCTCATTATGAATAGGGGAGGAGAAGTAAAAATTCTCAGTATGAGGATATTATGTTTGGTGGGAACAAGAGCATTCACACTGGGAAATTAGGTGTGAGTGAAGGGATTTTTTGAATGAGAAGTGATTTGTGATGGTATGAATGGATGGGGGTAAGGAGTTCCAGAGACAGGCAAAACTGTAGGATAAGAGATTTTTTCCAGGGGGACGAATTGGTTTATACAGTTCAATTAAGTTTTGGTTGTTAGATCTTAGAATTCTATCAGGGAGGTGTATTTTGAAGGTAGAGGAGAGGGATGGGCAGAGGGAGTGATTGAATATGAGTTTGTGTGCAAGAGTCAGTTGGACATAGGTGAGGTGCTTGAGCTGTGATTCAACTCTAGAATGCCATTGGCTCATCCGGGAGGTGTGTTTTTTGTTTTCTTTTTAAATGAGCTAGTAAGTTGACAATAAAGGATAACATGGATATAAGACTGGGGTGCATAAAATATTGTGTGGGTGACTGTGAAGGTAAGATAAGGTAACTGTGGATGAAGTTTAAGGCATGGAATATGCAACATGTAACACACTCTGTAAGCAGGCTCAAATACAATTTATAGACAGTGCAGAAATAAAATATGCAGTTAGTTTGCTCAACCTAATTGCTGCTTATAGAAGTACAATACCTCAATTTCTGACATTTGTCAGCCTTAATATTCTAGCCTGTCAGGCAGGCTTTTATCCCCCCAAAAAATCCCTGTACATGTTCCTGGTATTTTTTCAGTACCCATACTTATACTCATAGCATTCATGGGTAGTGTATTGCACAGCTACTTCTAGTAAAGGATCCTTAAGAGTCTCCTCTCTTTTCATGGAAATCCCTCTCTAAGAGAGACCACAGTCCCTGCCTTTGTGTGTTACAGTACATTGTTTTAAGCAGCACCTTGCACAGTGAGTCACCTTACAAGTTTAACTACCACATTACATTAATTCTGTGTGAAACTGATATTTTTAATATATTAAATAAAATATACACCACATTAAAACAGTGTTTTTGATTTCTGAAATAGAAGCTGTGCTGCAATGACACACTTCTCACCACAGAACACCCTTTCTATGTGGCATGAGATGCATTATGCTACCAGGATAAACCATCTACATTCATCTGGCTATTCCTAGGCCTATGTCTGACCATAAAATGAAATGCCTCTAGTGCCAAGGACTACTTGCTTAACTTGGTTTGTAATACACACTATGAAAAATATACAACTCATACACCACATGCTGGAACAGTGAAACATTAAGTTAAGTATTTATTCAGCTCTAGTATTTAAGCATTAGCCTTCATGGAGAGTTTTGATATACCTGTAATTGTATAACAATTGCTGGAGTTCATGGTCAATTACCAGTGTGAAGCTCCATCCCAATAATTAATACTGCTGAGGAATTAGTGCCAGCTTAATAGTATCTCATTCTTATTTAAATTTCTGCTAAGGTGGCAGACTGAGTGTTCCTGATCACTTACCTCTGGTGACAGCATAGCTCCTAACCCGGGTCTATATTAGGAGAATGAAAACCTGACTGAGCGAATGCCAGTTGAGCGACACAGAAAGAGCAAAAACAGTTAATATCCAACCAGAGAAACTAAACAGGTAAAACATGTAAACTCTCACTAAGTGTTTTATGCAGGGGGCAAGCCCCACTGCACCCCCACACCCCCCTACTTAAATATACCAACTCCAAGAATGTACTACATTGAAGTAAAGGGATGAATTCCCTATGGTGATCTCTGTTCATTCTTGCAATATTAGTGGTTTTCACTCTTTCTGTGTCGCTCAACCGGGATTCACTCATTCGGGTTTTTGTTCTCCTAAAATAGACCCCCTAACCCTAGTCAGATGTATCAGTGTACACGATATATAGTTTTGTAAAGTTAAGACAGCAGATACTGACTCTGAATGCAAGCTAGTTTTCATTCAGTTAAAAGCTTCATATACTGCTATGGTCTCCCTTATCTGGGTGGACTTCTTACATTTTGTAAGGCTTGCCAGTGGACAGACTCTGGTAGCAATGATGGCACATGCTTTCTAGCCTGCTAGCTCTAAGAATGCTTTCACTTGGCATTTGTACTGGGTATAGGCCAGATCATGACAGCTTCTATTTTGCATGTTTGGGGTTCAATTACCCCTTACTCATATATCCAAAGTCTCTGGCGTTTTATGTAGAAAGCTTATCTCTGATAACGTTACAAAGTCCTGCTTGTTTTAATGTGCTCAGTCGATCTTGAATTTTGGTTAAATGTGACTTCCAATATTCTGAATTAAATTACTACATCATGAAGATTTACAGATATGTTCCTATGAAGAGGTTTCAGAATGTTATCTATAAGCCACTGAAAAGTAGAAGTGGCAGGAGCTCAGTGTAGTCCAAGGGATAAGCTTTAGCCAGTACCACTTGATTTAATCTATGGTGGTCAAACACCTTGTTTTCCTAGCCTTTCTGTAAGCTTATCTACTCTGAGTACTGAATACATGTCAAATATGGATAGCTCATTCAGTTTCTGGAAGTCATTGATTTTCTCTGGGACTTGGGGATTCTGTATGATTTCAGGATTATGTTTTCCCCAGGCATATTTTCAATATAATATTGATTTGTCTATTCAGCCAAGAAGCTCAGAATAAACTTTTGTTACTTCACATTAAAACAACTCTTTTTCCTGCTTTTTTTCATCTATTTAAACAGCTGGGGTAGAGTTCCCTGATACCTTGTGAATTAACAGTATCAGTTGTGCAGCAGGTAACATACTTGCCATTTCTACTAGAAAATCAGAACTCTGTGGGTTCTATTACCACTCCTGGTGACTGGATTGCTGACATTGCAGTGTAGCATTGGTGTCTTCCACTTGTGAGTGTGTTCTTTGAATGAGATGTTAAACCCAGGTCTCATCTTCTTGAGTTGGTAGTAACACATGGGAATGTAAAATATGTCATGGTGTCTCTCAAAATGAGTAGTGTTCCTTTATTTATCACAGCACAAAAAACATTATTTACATATTTACATAGTTACAAAATGTGCATATTTACAGGTATATATATGCACATTTCTATTTTGTGTACTCTATAATTTTTCTTATAACATCCTTACAGTCATCTTCAACCAACAACCACCTTCCTTCTGTTCAACAAAAACATTATTTACATATTTACATAGTTACAAAATGTGCATATTTACAGGTATATATATGCACATTTCTATTTTGTGTACTCTATAATTTTTCTTATAACATCCTTACAGTTATTCTTCCATAACTAACCACCACTCCTTGTTCTACAACCATAATCTAATTTTTCACTATATATCTGACAAAATCCATTTCTAATTAAACAAAATGTAATTTAGTCTTTCATTCCAAATACCTATATTGCAGAAAATAATTTCTTATCTATCCGTCTTACATATTCTTTCTTCTTGTTCTTATAATATCCATACATAACCATATATATATATATATATATATATATATATATATATATATATATATATATATATTTATTTATGTCATTAACATTCTCAGAAGTTTCCTTCACATGAAGAGTTTTAACATTTCAAAAAATATGCTGTTTCTCTTCCTCCTCACAAAATAAACACACTTGCACATTTTTTTTTATATTACATATTCCCATTTACATATTACTTGTTTATTACCGGTCTCCATAAGAAATCATGATACTCTACTTTCTTGGTGAAATCTTTTTTCCTTACTTTAATGACTTTAATATTTTTTTTCTGGCAAGTTTTCCCATGGGTTTACATAATAATATTGTTTCATCATCATAGTATACCACATCCTTCTATCTTTCTCTATATCATCAATTTCTGTTTCCTATGTTAGTGTCCTGTTCTCAGCTCCCAGAATTTTTGTACTTATATTTACACAGTCTCAATATTTATATCTGTTCTTTTCCTTTACCACTTTAATACTCTATACAAGTTTAAAGAAGCAAAGTAAACAACTGGCTTAAGTAACGCAATCCCCCTTCATCTTCACTCATATACAGCACACCTCTTTTTCACAGGGTTAAATCTTTAACCCCCATATGAAAGAAAACACCAATTGCTTAATTTCCTTTTTATATTGTTCTGGGATCATATGCAGATTTGACAAATATGCCATTTTCATATTAATACAGAATTCACCAGATAAACCTTTTTCCTGAATGCTAATCTATATCACCAAGATTCAATAAAATCCATGTAGGCTCCATGTAGAGTAACATGGAATTTATCCATGTACATGGCCACGGTTCTTCTTCGGCAGCATACCATACATCTTAATTATGGCATGCTACCGAGGGAGATCACAGTAGCACAGATACTGAATCCATGAAAGCAACATTTTACAGGAAGTCCCATGATTTTGGACTGTCCAGAAAAATTCTGGACAGCTGATAAGCACATCACAATATCGTTCAGCCTGTAAACGTGGACTGAAAGGTGTACGACAGATTTAACTTCATTAAATTGTAATTTCATTTTTTATTATTTTTTATGTTTATGTGCTTGTTTGCACAGTGCTGTGCATTACTTAGCTATGCTTAGCTATGCTCATATATACAGTAGACATCCACTAGACATCTAAAAATAGAAACTGGATGTATTCAATTTTAAATCTTTTTTTCATGTACTTGTTTGCACTGTATGGTGCATTGCTTATGCTTAGCTTTCCTCAGAGATACAGTACATATCCGCTAGACATCTAAAAATAGAAACCAGATGTATTCAATTGTTGTAGTTCTGTGGTACTTAGCAATGTGCTAACCCATGCAGTGAAGCTGCGCTACGCTTACAGGCATCTTTGTAACATATGTGAATATATACACATTCCCTTCACTATCCCAGCAGCTAGATCGGTTGAGTCATGACCTACAGTTTAGTAGATGATGCTAAGAAACGCAGTGCCTTTTTGAAAGTTACAGTATGGCATGCAAGAGCAGGAATGCAGACTATATAAAGGCCAATAGGTGGTAATTTCATCATTCTTTGGAGTCTTACCTTGGCTGTGCATTTTGCTGTGGCTGTAGCTGAGGGAGTGTGCTTTCATGTGCAAAAGTTGGGAGTGCAGGATTCCAGAGTTTTTGTTGGACTCCTGGTACAGCTTTATAGACCCCGGCTGCTGCAGGTCCTTTACCAGGGAGCAGAGTCTAAGTCTGAGGCCTGGATTCATTTGGCCAGAGACCTGACCAGTGCTACTGGTATCTACCACACTGGTGAACAGTGTTGTCACCACTACAATGCCCTGAGGCATAGGCAAAGGAGAACCTTGAACACCTGGATCCAAGAGGCTAGGGCTGGGCACACCTCACAGATATGTGAGTATGTTTTCCAGTAATTTATAAATATACAATCTGAATCTGTGTAAAACTGGTATGCATAATGATTTGCTTCTCTTACCACAGCTGCAGAAGAGATGGCTCACAATATCCAGTCGCATGCAGGCCACTTGGCCAGGATGAGACAATCATGCGGTAAGTCAGAAAATCATCAAAGTAATAATTTAATGCATAACGTAATAATACAATAAAGTAAATACAGATTTTGCAGTCTTAACAGTCAAGTATGGCATACCTGGAAGATCTTATATCTTTATTAATGTGTCACTGCCTACTTGAAATGGTTAAGCAAGTTAAAGCAAGTAAGCATGCAAAGTGTTCACTATTCCTGTATTCACTGCATGTGTGCTCTAATCTAACACCAATCAACTGTTACATGTAACTAAATAAAGAATGCAGCCACAAATGTCAGAAATAAATGTAGTGCAATACCCAGAGCAAGGTTCAAGCCTGTGTTTTGCTCATTTTGTCTGAAATAATGCTGTATATTCCACTCAGTAAATGAACATGGTATATGGGTAAGTTAACTGTAGTCCTGGACAGCTATCCATGTGTCTAAATGCCAGAGTTTAAGCAACATTATCAGTAAAGTTTAAAAGAAGCTAGTACTTTGATAACTAATCATTTCAGAAAAGTGATCACTATTCCTGTATTCAAGGTATGTGTGTTCTAATCTGACTCCCATCAGCTGTTACATGTAACTGAATAAAGAATGCAGCAAAAAATGTTAAGAAATAAATGTAGTGCAATACCCAGATTATGGGTCAAGCTTGAGTTCTGATAATTTTCTCCAAAATATGCTGTAGATTGTACTCAGTAGATGAACAGGGTATACGGTTAGATTAACAGACATCCTACACAGCCATACATGTGTGTAACTGCCAGATTTCAAGCAACATTAAGCAATAGAGTGTAAAAGGATACGTTGCTTTGATAACTAATGTTTTCAAATAAAGTGTTCATTATTCTTGTTGTCACTGCTTTTGGTTTCCAATTTGATACCACGCACAGCTATGCATGTATGTAAATATACAATTTCAAACAAAATGTTGCAATAAAAGTCTTAAAGCAGATGGTGTTTGAGAATTCTTTATATTCAAATAAAATGCACATTATTCCTCTAGTCACTCCTTGTGGGTTGTAACCCCTTGGCAGCCAAATGAGAAATGACAAACTTTCTAGTGTACTTAATGTACACAAACATACCTCTCAACGTTCACAATGTTTGCAGAATGTAATGACTACTGCTCCATATGTCTGGTCCTTGATTTGCAGATATACATGACATTACTTGGAATGCAATTTAATGGCAAATCTGTTATCAGAACACCTTGCTACTAATGTATGAGTGCACTATATAAAAATATTTTCTGTGGTTGTGCCTTTCTACCATTTGCTAGGGCTTGGCCCATACTGTCTCATGCTAACAGTTTGAGAGCTATGTATGTGCAACATTATCTATACAATATTAGCAGTCACTGTTCTCACAACTGAAATCTGACATATATAGAAGTATGTAGTAGTTGTCTTTGTATTTATATTACCCGTGAAGATACTAATGCTTTTTTCTTTCCCACCCCAACCCTTCTCTTATTTAATTTATTAATTATATTTATTATGATTTCATATTAATATATTATTTGTAATTACTTCTTATTTTGGCCTTATGTATAATTTAATATTGCTTTGCTGTCAAAAAAAAAGTTTCATTTGCATTATTTATTGTTGTGTTCTTCGTTATATTCCTTTCTATTTCTTTCCATTACTCATTATTATTTTTCTAATATGTTATTAATTACATTTATTTGGTTATGTTTATCTTTACCTTATGTTTATATTTAATTTTCTACAGTGAGACAGGATAGGCCAGTTCCAGGTGATCCACATACCATAGCTCCCCTAGCCGTGAAAGTGAGGCCCAGCATGTCTAGCCTGCAGCCTGGTGGTGCCCCTCTGTTACACTTGCACTACCTGATTCATTGGGCAGTTCCACACCAGAGGCTGGGGCTGGACCCCCTGGGAGTTGAAGTGGAGGGGTTGCTTATATCACCTGTGATGAACTGTCAGGCATGTTGCTTGGGCTGCTGCACTGAACTGTTGGTGCACATCTGTGCTGGATGGAGACCATGCTGTTTATCCTGGTGGGGCAGCCTCACCTCAGCCACTGGCATCAACCACTGTCTCCACAGGACCAGTGAAGGTAAAGTGCTGACAGTCCCATGGGTCAGGACTAGAGTCACACTGCTACCATGTCTAATGTCCATGGGACTGCAATTCTACAACAGCCTTCTCAACCAAGGTGTTCACCCCTCTCTTGTGTCACACACCAACCCTGTCTGCTGTCTAGTCTGTCTTGTCTGTCTGAAAAAGCTTCCTCACCTTCCCAACTTACCTCACCCACACACACCTATGCACCTTCCCAAACATTCTACTCTCATCTTAAAAAAAGAAAAAAGAAAATAGGCACCTGTCCCAAAAAAGTATTGTCCGATACATAGCTCTCCATTTCACACATGTGTCTACCGGATACACTTAATTTGGTCCAACTGGCTTGACAATGCACTGTTGTTGTCCTCACCCCCACTCTCTGGGGATGACAGTCCAAATTCAGCTAAAAATTCTGTTAAATGGCAAAGTTGTTGCTGTACAAGAAATGGATAGCTATGATTCTTTCCTACACCCTTCCTGCACATACCTACCTGCCTGCCACTATGTTTTCCCCTGCTTGCACCCTATTTCACCATTGTTCAATCTCCAAATTTTTCATTTCTTAAAAGAATTTTTGCACAATCCTATGTGATGCGCAGCATTGCTCAGCTAAACTAAATGGTGCTATATTATTATATGTGTGGGAAATAATATTAACCACATTCAAAAAGTACACCTGCACCCTATTTCAAACTCAGGGCTATCATACTTGCAGACCAGGGCATCACCCCATCAAGCCACTGTGCTGTTAATTAACACAACTTGTTTTAAGCAAAACATAATACGTGTCATTTTCCCATCATTAAGCATGTTTAAGTAATGCTTCACATTGCTGCCCATCATGCAAATTTGATAAATGAGTAATAGAAAAATGAAAAATAGGAATGTAACTTAGACTCTTGTATAGGAATATCTCACTATAATGCCAGACACATGATAATAGAGGTAAGTGAGATCTCTAACAGCAGGTAACTGTGCAATTATATCTGCAACATTTAAAAATACACCTGCTAAAACATTAATGGAAAAATAAGTGCTTAACTGAGACTCTGGTGGAAATACATCCCTATACAGCCATACACATAATAATGGATGTAAATGAGGTAACAGCATGTAAATGTGCAATTATATATTGAAAAATACACCTGCTGTAACAGTGACTCAGTAGCTCAGTCTGTTAAATGCTATGAAGAAAAATGTATTTTTGGTCTTTATGGTCTAGGTTCAAATCCAGTGGTGTCTAGCATTTAAAATACATGTATCTGTACATCATCATTATGAATTCTGATATGTATGGCTGTCTCATCACCTATTTGTCCATCCAAAGCAGTACAGATGGAATGTCTGCTTTTCAATGATTGAAGTCAAAGGCCTACAGATAAGAAGACAGTTAACATATTCCCGTTACAACACTAGAAAGTGCTTACAGTGTCAGGTCATGCATTATTATGCATTCACAGAGGAAAATGAAGTATGTAAATAGTTTTAAATCTTACTCACAAACACTGGCTAATCTACAATTTATGTACTGTACCTGTGTACTATGTATGCATTCTACCTATGTTCCAAATTTCAGCTGTACACCACAAATCTATTAATTACCTTTATTTTTAAAATTAATATTTTTTTGTTTGTTTTCTCCACTGTAACTGTTTATGTGCCGCATACCACTATAAAAACATGTCTCTTGTAATTTGTGTGTATACTGATCATGCATAATAACTAAATGTGTCTGTAATTTTTCTTTGTGGAGCTTTTCTCCCCAGGCCTCTGCTGAAAAAGGACCTTTTTGGCTCAGTCAGACACCCCCGGTTAACAAATGTAAAATAAAAATAAATAAATAAAAATAATTCAAATGAGGCCCAGTAATATCATACTGCAGCACACAGTGATTTGCTACTGATATTACTGATAAGCACAGCTGCACAAGTAAGATGCACATATGGAGGGTGTGCTAGAAACAAGGGATGTCAGCACATACATTCCAGATGGCTACATAACATAACACATGACTTGGTGGTTGTCCAAATGGATGACATAATGGTACCTGTACCCCCTACCTTGTTCTAGGACAAAACAGCCATGTTGCCTTTTACTCTGTTAATGATACGTCTGGCTACCCTACCATACTTACCTTAATCACATACCTCAATATCCTGTGGCATGGGTTCCAGGCCCTGGCTGTACAAGTCTGCCACAGGTCACACCGTTACTCACAAGTGTAGTTGTCCTCCTCATTCTGCAGCGTCTCTGACTATGCTCATTGTTGTAGCAGCAGCAGCTGCAGCCTGTAGCACACACATGTGTATGTAATATGTATCGACTACATTCTCTCTGTGCTGACATAGTATCTTTACCTCAGTACTTTCCACCCCAACATATGAGAACAGATATAGATTCTATATTGAAGCCTTATATCTTGTTTAATAGTTGCATGGGCTTGTTTGATAATAATGCAAATCAGCGGTGTATACTGCAATTAGCATTCCTGAATCACAAATTGGTTCTGAGGCAATCACCTGCTAATGAAAATCATCTTAAAAAGGGAAACTCCTAGCTAGGGGAACCATTGTGTATGAGAGTTACTTTCTATGGCGAAGTCATTGGAACAATACTTATATCTGTATGTTTCAATAGAGGAGTATTGTACTCCATCAGGTATGTAACCATCCAGTATGATGAATATGTTTGAATATTCTTAGGGGGGATGGGGATTACATCAGTAAGCCTTTCTTAGAACTATACAGATGACATGTCATTGATCTGCAGCTGTGTAACACCTACATAGGATATAGACTACAGCAAGGGTATAATTCTGTCTGTCAACTAGGACACAGGTCTCCTGGATACTTCTTTTGCTAGCAGTTGTAATACTATACAGCTATTTGTTTAGCATTGTATTTCATACATATGTTATGGGGGTCCTGCTATGGGCCACAAAGCAAGTGGACTCCTATGTTGGGTGTGTGATCTTGTGTGAGTATCTGTCATGGCACAAACAGGAGTAGGTCACTACTGCTACTGCCCTAGTTGGTTCCACACCCTTTGTATGTTTGGCACATTGTTGCATATGACGTGTCATCAAGTGGGGAATACTGATAGGCTTCATTTATTGCTGTACCCCCACTTATGTGATCTTGACATGTGTTCTCATTTTTTGTATTTCAGGTGATATGCATGCTGGATGTGGGTCTATATCACATTGTCGAACTTTTAAAAGTTTGAATGTCATTTGTCGACACCATATGATCAGACTTTTAAAAGTTTGAATATTTCAACAGAGATCTCTGTACAGTGCAGAATGGAAAGATTTCCCTTTTCTGCACTGTAGTCCGATCTCATAGTTGGTATATTTAAAGAGTGGGGGTGGTGGGGGTGCAGTCCACCACACGGAGAGGCCATGTTCCTGCTGCTGGTAAACACAAAACATTTTTGTCAAAGATGTGGATTTACGTCAAGGTATTAGTTAAACTGTCATCCCAGACCTGCTGGCTGGATTGATGTACTGTGTGCATGATTGACAAAAGTACAGATATGTTCTGATTTGAACACACTTTAGGGTCATAAGTATGTCTTGTAGTTGTGACCACAGTGATTGATTTTACAGTATTGTCAGGACTTTTCTGATGGGCATACCAGTAAACTGTACAGAGATCTGCAAAATGTCAACAGTGTACATAATTTATTTTTGCTCATGAGAATCTAGTTTAAAGATCTGTTATTTTCAAATTCTTACAGATTTAGTTTAGAAAATAATGTCCTCATGTCCTACTATATCAGTCTGTGGGGTATACAAGGCTGTAATAGTGACAGCAGTGTGTACAGCTTAACATATATTGCAACATAGTACTGCAGAGCATAGTAGTGCATGTATTAATGTGATGCTTTTCCCTTTATATCACAGGTGACGTGGGAGGTTGGTCTTTGTCCCCTTCACAACCTGATGTCAGTGTCTCTTCAGACTCTGATGATGATGGTGGCCAAAGTGAGGCACAGCTTGGGGTTGCAGGGGCTGAATCTGTCACAGAGGTTTACATCCTTCGTCAGCCCTCATTATCACCATACACAGTCAGTATGCCTATGCATACCTAGTCCCATGAGTCCACAGATATTCAACATTCAGGGGGTGGGGACATTGAACAGGGAAGTGTGACTACTGTGGCTGCAGTGAGTGTTGACACTGGCCATAGCCAAACAGTTGGTGAGGTTCCACACAGGTAGATTAATAAGGGTGCTGGTAGGAGGCTTGCTGTCCATCTACCGCCTTTTGCAGGTATATAATCATGTGTCACTTGGCATACGTTTAGGGTCTTCATGAAGAAGCAGGCACATTCCAAAAGAAACTCCAGATGAATGCTTAGGGTTACAGATGCAGCAGTCTGACATCCATGATTATCTACACCATGTTGCTGATACCCTGGATCGGTTGACTGACACAGTTGAAAGACATAGGTTCATAGGTTCATACTAGGCTATCTGTCTGAGGGCATTTATAAGCCTAGCCCATAGTTTTGTGGCTTACGCCACCCCTTTAGTTTGGAGAAACTATGCCCATTATTTTGCTGTGCCTCTGTCGAGCAGTGACACTGAGATAACCCCTGGGGTGTATCTGCGATCTCCCATCCATTGGTCAAGATTCCTCTTGAACAAGGCCAGCGAGGTGCTCTGCCTCACATAAACCGGGATTTTGTTCCACAGCATAGGGAGTCTTTGGGTGATGAATCTATCCCTCCAGCATGTCCTATTAATAACCGTGTCAAGGTTTAAGTCTCCCGCCCTTGTGGCTCTGAGGGATCTAGATTTTTTGAGATGAAGCATGTTCATCAAATCTGGGTTTGACATGGCCTTGTATGTCAGGCATAGGTCACCTCTGAGCAAGCGGTAAGCAACTGAATATAACTGGAGTTCTTTCAGTCGGGCAGCATAAGACAGATTTTTGAGACCCTTTATCCTTTTGGTGAGGAACTTTTGTGGCCTCTCCAGCTGCTGCAAGTGTCGGGTCAGATACATTCAATGGGGCATTGTACTCATCATTGGTCTGATGAGTGATGAGTATAGGAGACTATGACTTCCCTTGATCTAGATGTGAATCCCTTCATGATAAGGTGGGCAATGTAGAAGGTCTTCCTAACTACTTTAGCAATATGAGTGTCGAATGAAAGGCTACTGTCAACCTGGGTTCCCAGGTCCCTAATAACTTCTTCTGTGTTCAGGGATTGCCACCTATATGGTAGCTAGGGTAACCTTATTTTTCCCGAAGGGTATGACTATGCATTTCTTGGCATTTAACTTTAGGCCATGGCTCTGGCACCAGTTATCCGTTTCTGTGAGACCCTTCTGAAGGATATCTGTGTTGGATGTGTTTTCAGCTACGGGCCCAGTTTGCAGTCATCTGCAAACTTTGTCAGCCATAACCCTCCTGTTTTTGCTTGTACTTCAGAAAAGTAGATGCCAAACAAGAGTGGGCCCAGGACTGAGCCCTGTGGGACACCACTTGTGACAGGCTTTGAGTCTGACATGGCGCCAGCAACTCTGACCCTGTGGGTTCTGTCACTCAGCCAGTTTGCAACCCATCTTGTAATGTATGGGTTTACATTTAAGTTGATGAGTTTTTCAATGATACCCGAGTGAGGTATTGTATCAAAAGCCTTCGCCAGGTCTAGGTAGGCTGTATGGACTGCCTTTCCTCGTCAATGGCCTTGGTGACTGTTTTGAAAAAGTCAACCAAGTTTAAAAGGCATGATCTGCCTTTGACAAAGCCAAACTGGGTTGGATCCAATGTCTGCAAGTTCCCTATGTCTTTATTTATGAGATCCATTATGATCCTCTCCATGGCTTTGCAGATAAGGCTTGTCAAGCTAATGGGACGGTAATTTCCAGGGTCGGTGGAGGCACCGCCTTTGTGGAGTGGGACCACAATCGCTGCGCCACTCCTGGGTAATATCCGAGGTGAGACTAAGATTAAACAGCTGTCCTAACTGTGGGTTTAATTCCTCATTGAGTTCATGGAGCACACAGACTGGGACACCATCAGGTCTCATGGATGCTGTGTTCTTTGCCTTGGAGAGAGCAGTTCTCACCTGGGTGTTAGAGATGTTTGGGGGGCTACAATCATTTGGTATAGATATCTCTCCTTTAGGGGGGGGGGAGAAGTTTGCACTGAACCTGTCAGCCAGTATGTTGGCAATGTCTGTAGGATCAGTAATCTTCACATCATTTTGAACTAATTCTGAGCATATCTGGGAGTTTCCTCCTAGGTTTCTGACATAGCTAAAGAATGCCTTATGGTTGTCTTTAGAGTCCTTAGCTATTTTTTCTCAAAATTAGCTTTGGATGATTTTATGAGAGCTCTTAGCTTTTTACTTATAGTGATCAGCGGTGTCTTACCTTTTAAGGATTTTGCTCTATCTTGTAGTAGCTTTCTCCTTTTGTTGTAGAGTTTGTTTATGGCTGGGGTCCACCAGACTGGACGCTTGCCTTTGATACAAAGAGTCTTTGTTTTGCTTGGGATTGCCTGATCCATGCAGTCCTGCAGGTGCTGGTAGAAGGCATTTGTAAGTGATTCAGCGGTTTGAGTAATGTTAACCGCCGGCTCAGGGGCCTTAAAGGAGACCACACTAGTCTTTAGAAGTGTGAAGTCGGCTTTCGAGAAGTTCTTTACTGTGGTCTTTTTCATTTCGGTGGGGCGGGATGAGGACCTCCAGCGAGATTAGTTTGTGATCAGATCTCACCAGTGAGGGGTATACTTCCGGCATTGAACATTGTGCTCCCATGTTCATGATGATGAGATCAAGTATGTTTTCTCCTCTTGTGGGGATGGTGACTAGCTGTTCCATGGCATTTGAGTTTATGAATTCCAGGAACTTTTGGGCTAGAGTGTTTGGGCTTGAGTAGTTTTCCCAGTCTATATTAGGGTAGTTGAAGTCACCTAGTATGATGGTGTTCGAGATACATTTATCCCTCCAGTGTTTTCAGGAAGGCCATATGAGGTTCCTGAGT
This sequence comes from Protopterus annectens, assembly GCF_019279795.1. Taxonomy (NCBI): domain Eukaryota; kingdom Metazoa; phylum Chordata; order Ceratodontiformes; family Protopteridae; genus Protopterus; species Protopterus annectens. The sequence goes on from NC_056746.1 coordinate 758,523,062, forward strand.
TTGCGAGGGTGGCCTGTAACATGCTACAAATTGCAGAGCAATCTTGCCTATGGTTAATTGCACCTGGATGGTTTCCGATGCATCGTGCGATGCCACCAATCTTGAGGTGTGGGTGTCCTTGATGAATATGGATACCTCCTCCTTTCTTGGTATTGTCCGGGTTTTGGGGCGGGCATGATATGAAGTAAAACCTGATAGTGCTGGGGTGCTCTCAGGAGCCTTGAACCAGGTTTCTGTCACAGCACAGACATCGATGTTCTCCATACTGAGAAGGGCCTTGAGTGCATCTTGAGGTTGAGACTTCTGGCATTGAGCAGCATTACCCTTAGTTTTTTTTCTTTGTTTTGTTCTAGGGTGGTAGGTTTAGAATTTGAGCCTTGCCTAAAAAAGGCACTATGGGGTGGCAAGAGCCTTTGCCAAAATCCGGAATCCCAGGGGTGACAAGTGCAAGCCGTCCCTTGTGAAGCAGCGTGGCTTGTCCAGCATGTCATCCCAGGCAGACAGACATTGGATCCCCTTTGAATGACACCAGAGTTTAAGCCAATTGTTAAAGCTGATCATCTTATCTCTGTATTGTGGCATCATTCTTGGTGAAGGTAGGATACTGCTCAAGGTCAGGGTCATACCTGCTTGGGCTACATAATCAGAGAGCTCCTCTATGTCTCTTTTCATGTAGTCCAAGGAGGTACGTCTCAGGTCGTTAACACCAGCGTGGACAATGATTGAGTCGTACTTGTACCTGCTGTTGAGAGTGCTTGCGTTATGTGGCAGATTCTAGCACCCGACAGGCAGCTTACTGTGACCTTCTCCTTACTCAGTCTGGTGAGCGGGACGTCAGTGTGTCTGACTATGGAGTCACCAATGACTAGTGTGTCTGGCATTGTGTTTGGCCTTAAGGGCTGTGACTGCTTGACACTCTGACTGTGTGGTCTATGTGTTGCAGGTGTTGTGTTCTGAGGTGGTAGTTGTTTGGGTGTCTGCTTTGGTGGCCTCTGCTGTTTTGGTAGATTTTTGATCAGAGCCTCCGAGTATGTCTTTGTGTGTTTATGTGTATGATTTGAGGTTGTGATGGTATTATGTGAGACTGGGTCTATAGTGTGTGTGGTTACCTTCTCCTCCTGTCTGGTCATGCTAGTCCTATGTTGAGAGAGCTCAGCCTCCAGTTTGGCCGTATAGTTGCATCTCTCGCATGTATTTGTGTTTTGTGGGAGGAGGAGAGGGTTGTCTGTGTACATGAGGCAATTGTAACATTGCCTCAATATTCCCAGGTTCACCAGCTGAGCAGGAGAGGACATTAGCAACTGATCCCTTGACATGCTACAAGGAATAGACAGAAAAACTTAAGAAAAGGTTCTGGGGGAAGTGGGTGACTGAGAAATGGGGTTTGCTTTTTTGGGGTACTTTCTATAACAAGAGTGCTGTATCAAGGTGATAAGTACTGTAGGAGCAAGTGCTTCGCTATACAGATAGAGAATAGTCTACTTGGGAGTCAAGTAGAGATAATTTATAGTTGTAGGATACACTAAATAGAACAGTAGTATACTTTGAGGAAGGTAGTTTTAAGGGAAAATTTGAAGAGTGGACTTTAGGTAGCCCTAATAGTTTAAATCTGATTAGCAGCTCACTATCTGTCTTGGAATGCACATTGTCTGTGATGGAACATCTGGTTGGAGTTGAGCATCAGATTCATGGCCGTAGGTCAGCAACTACATCTGCTGAGAGTCTATGTGGCTGTGCACAATCACACTTCCATAGTGGCAGTACATCCAGAGCTCCACAGAGGAGTGTGCTGTCCACACCAAGATATGGCAGGCCATGGGCTCATGGTTCTGGGTGTTCCTGTAGAGGACATGGTCCCGGCAGACAGCAGTCATCCTCAGGTAGTAGCCCAGCATCCAACCTTGGGCATGGAGGTGCCAGTGCAACTCCTAGCAGAGCCAGTTCTCATGTTCGGGAGCATGGTTTGCTCTACCATCCACAGCTCAAAGCTGTCCAACATACAGACATGTAGGGTTAGCACTGAGCTTGGCTGTGTTCACACAGACACTCACACACCACTGTCACATTCAGGTTCAGTCAAGGTGTAATGATGTAGAAGAGGTAATTCTTGTGCTACTCCTTTCTTGGATATGCAGGAGGTACACAGTTAGGTCTGACAACCTCCCTACATGGCAGGCATACACCACCCCTCCAAAGCATGTAGGAGACAGAATACACAGTTATGACTCTGACACAGTCTGCATTGAACATATGTACACTGTGTATTGGTTTACTGTGGAACCTCTGTGGATGTTACAGTTGTCAGATATGCCTGGTTAGTTACATACCAGAGATGGCATTGCACTCAGTGATAGGTGTGATGACTGCCGAATACAGTGGAACAATGACTTTCTTGCATTTACATGCCATAGCTTTGTTTATAGGTTGTGCAACATAGAATGAATCTCCAGTTATTACTGACCCATGACAGTCAGAGGTAGATCACTATCTATGTGTCCATAAATCCCTGACTACTGGGTCAGCTGTTGTAGGTGTGTGGTCAATATGATAGTTACCAGGGGTGGATGACTTCCCAAAGTATAGTATTGTGCATTCCTTTACATTTAGTGTTAGTCCATGGTGTTGAAAACAACTGAATGTCTGTGTCAGCCCATCCTGGATAACTGCTGAGTCAGTGTGTGATTGAAAGGAAGCTCATAATTTGCAATCATCTGCCTCAGTCAGAGGCCAATGATAGTGCCCATGACTGCAGAGAAGTAAATGCCTAGAAGGAGCAGTCCCAGGAATGATTTGTGAGGGAGTCCACTGGTGACTGGCATCATTGTAGCAGTGGAATCCCCACTTGGCTATCCACAGGCTGACATACAAGTTTGTAACTAACCTGTATAGTTTTGCAATGATGCCTGATGGCCTAATAGTGACAAATGCCTTGCCAAACCATGGTAGGTGGAGTGAATCATTTTCCCCTCATCCATTGCTTTGATTACCACTCATGAGGTCCACCAGGTAGGGTAGGCATGATCTACCCTTGACAAAACTAAACTGGGTTTGGTCCAATGTCTGTAGGTGTACCACATCTTTAATGATAATTTCCATGATAATTCTTTTCATGGTTTTAAATATCAGACTACTGAGACTTATGTGGACAGTACTTGTCACTGCATGCTGGTTGTCCTGTGTGCAACTCGGTAGTGCAGTTGATTCCATCATGATATACAAGAAAGTTGTCACCCAAGGTGTCTGAGTCTGTACAGAGAACAGGCAAACACTGGAAGGAAAACTAATACGTTCACCCTGTGAAGGTAAGGATGGAGTATTTACACAGTTATTCTGCAGTTAGACACAAATCGAGCAGTGCATACTGAAAACAAGCAATTACCTTGTGAAGAATGCTGAAGAGAGGAGAGTGCCCTGAATGTCTGGTGCCTGGTTACTACTACTCCTGGTCTCACCAAAGCCACACTCTGCTGGGATACAAACCTCCTATTCTTTTACTCTCATCAGTAGCCAAACTTTAGTACCAAGCTCAAGATGAGAAGCAGGCCATAGCCTATTTGTTGAGCCACATAGTTGTCCCACATGATGCAAGGCTCTGTAGGCTTGACCTACCCTTTTCCCGGTAGATGTCCTGATTGGCAACCCCAGCAATCATTTGACTTTTGCATGTACTATGCATTGTGTTCTGAACCTCATAGGATTTGATTGGGGTATTAACATCATGGTGATTAGAAGCACAGCTGCTGCATCAGAAAAGAGTATTCAATGTCAGGTGGCATAGATATCCAAGGTTACTCAAGCAAGCTCCACAGCAGCAATGATCCATGTTGGTTGACAGTTTCACAGCAATACATGCAGCCTGCCCTTCAACAGAACATCTGTGTGACATGGGTGTGAGGCCTGCTGCAGAGTAGTGGCCACCTTTGGCCAATGTGTGTCTACCTCCCACATGTCCTAGATATGCCATACTGTACATTTATGTTACTGGACCACAATTCTGTGTTTCCACATCATTTCACACAGCATCCAATTGCTGTCTATTTGTTTGATAGCCATTGTAGACTTGCAAGGCCAAAGTAATGGCTGCAAAGTTTAACAAGTTTTCTGTGCATGCACAGACATCCACATCTTCACTGCAAAGAGTGCCTACAGGCAGTGTGTTTGAGGCTGTCAACCACAAGGGTGTAGCAGCATGACCCTAACTTTCCTGGAGTTGTACATTGTCGCATTTGTAGGTATGCTATTGCGACCCTGTCTAATAACAGTATCATGCTTAATACACGTGCCACATGCCTGGCAAAGCCTCGTGCTCAATCTGCCATGTTATGATACACTGTCAGGTACTGTTTTCCCTTAGGATGACAACATAAAGGTGATAACCATGGCCTGTTCTGACACATATACAAGTAGGAATCTATTGCTAATGACATTATTTACTGACTGTTGATGAGATGTGGAAAGCATTCCCAACCCTGTCCTCCTACTCCACACAAGCACAACATGTGAGAGATGTGACTATATTAAAAGCCTTGCATCCATGCTCTGTCACACACCAGTCAGTACATATGACAATGAGTGGGTTGCGAACATGCATACCTCACTTCCTACCCCACCCAAACCCACATCACACCAGACACATAAGTAAACACCAGACACCTCAGAAACCCAAATACAAGTTGGCTACATATAATCATACCTCTGCAGAGCACAGTAAACATAATAGGCTCACACACCACTGTCTCACCAATCCAACACCTATGGCAAAACACAAAATTAAACATATTACTCATAGGTGATTACATCATGAGACACATTTATGTGCCTATTATGAGGCTATATAAGGGAAATGTCATGGTCAGCTTTCTGTGAGGTTCCAGGATATGCAATATCACACATGCACTCAAGTCTGTCAACATCAGGTACTTTTATGACTAACTCATAGTTCCTGTTGGTGTGTAGAACATGAGACATCCCTTTCTGGACTGTATGCAGAGACATGACTGAGCTTACAGACTATGTGTCTCAGGCAGGTATGTCCTTGGCCTTGAGCTGCATTTTACTGTCACCTAGCTCTATACAAGTGGAACATGACTGACTTCAATAATTGATGTAATGTGTGGTGTCATTGTAAGGGGATCCACTGTTAGCCTGGGATGACCTGCTCAACAGACCTCAGTGCTTTGCCAGAGATGATATTTATCTGTCAGCTCTGGGGTTTTGGCTACTGGCCAAGACTTTTGCCACCTCTACAGTGCGCCTTTTAGCTGGTGTCTCAAGGGAAAATTTTCCAGTAAAAAAATACCATCTACAAACATCACCATGGTTATAAGGCTAAACACTAGGAATTCCACCTCTAAACTCCACTCACTGGAAGCTGTCCCCACCTTGGAAGATGCAGACAATTGTGCAGTCAGACACCTGGTTAAAGGCTGTGGAGAGCACCGTGGCCATATAAGGCTGCACTTCCTTCCACACATTCAGAACTCAAATTTAAAGCATGCAAAGTAATGGAGGCAATGAATACATATTAATTAAGGATAGATGCACATCCATTGTTAGACAGTATGATTCCCTGGAGAAACTATGGATGCTATTGGCTGCTTGTAAGGCACCTAATCAAGCCATTGCCAGCTACAGGAGATATTCCATGACTCAGTAAACCCACTGTGCTTATATGGATCTACTGAGTCTATCAAGATATATCAAAACAAGATAGTTTAGGTTGACTTTAACTACCCACCAACTGGGTAGATTACTCGTGCTCAAACTCACTTACCCAGAAGTTAGTTGACTTTCTTAACTAAAATGCCATGGACCAAGGGGAGCCAACAGGTGCCTACCAATATAGGGGACCACTGTAGAACCTCCACTGTAAGGTCATCCCTGGTGAGATATGACCACATATTGATCTCATTCAAAGTAAGTATCACACCCTGACAACTCCCCCTTGCAGCAGATAAGGCAATAAAGTTCTACAAAGCATATTATAAACTCCTATGGGATGGTATAAATAGCATGACTGCACCACACCCCTCAGATGGAACAGGCAACTATGACAAGCTCTACACCACTGCTTTATACAAGCACTTGTACAGCTGCATTGATTAACCTGTACCTGACAGGAGCAAAACAAGTTCCTCATGGCACAGCAAACCTGCCTGGTGGGCACCTGCCATAAGTAGGATTTACAATAAGAGGTAGACATTGATATCTCACATTAGGAGGGAGGGAGCCCCCCTAAAATGGAAGCAGTCTCCCCCAGCTTAAACATGCAAATAAGTGTTGTTGTGAAGTCCTGCAAAACAAAGTATGGGACAAAATTAGCCTCCTTCACAAAGGACAACCACAAGGCATTGCGTAGTTACAAGTGTAATGTAAAAGGAAAGGCCCACATTGTTGCCAAACTCGTACTTAATGATTCCACATATAATGAGGCTGTAGACATAGCTAACCTGTTTCTAACAGGTTCTGTGACAATTGCATTCCCCTGTCCCCACCACATGTATACCATGACATCCCCATGACTTGTCTCAGACCTTGTATCTCTAAAGAGCAGGTAGTAAATGACCTCTCTAAGGTGAGAAACACAACATCTAGCATCTATTGCACCTGCTAATATCCCAACCTGCATGCTACATACTATCCAACATGGATTATTAACAACATTGGAAACTCTTTGCAGTCATAGGGTAACCACTGGCTGCATCCCAGCTGACTGAAAAATGGCCACTGTTATCCCCTTACACAGAGATAGTGCATCTACTGACCATGGAAACTACAGAACTATTAGCCTGACTAGCCACATCTGTAAGGCCATGGGGCAAATAATCATAGACCTTATCAACAAAGATATAGGTAATCTCAAAACACTTGACTCCACACCATTTTTTATCTGTTAAAGGGAGATTGTGTCTGTTAAACCTGGTAGACATCTGAGAGGCAGTCACCAAAGACATGGATGAGGGGGACATTGTGCATACAACAACCTGTACTCAGCCAAGCCATTTGATACTATCCCCGCACAGGCATTATTTACAAACACACCTAGCTAGCCATTAAGTGTAATTTCATTAGAGGGTTCACCAACTAACTCACTGATAGCACTCATATAGTCAGAATAGGGGTATCCACCTCCAACAGCAGATCTGTAACCAGTGGTGTTCCACAGGATTCAGTCCTGTGTCCTCTAATGTTTGGAATCCATTTATCCAACATATAAACACAAAGTGAATGTCTGTGGCTGACAGGGTTTGCTGATGCCTGCAAACTGGGAGGGGTTATAGACTCTCCAAATTATGTCAACATCCTACAAGATGGCCATACACGACCAAATGATTTTTGCCACACTCAATGCCTTAAACTCCATGCAAATATATGTAGTATCATTCCTTTGGCAACAAGCAATGTTCCTGCTAAGTAACACATCAGCAGCAACACCATAAATACATACTGAGGGGTGAGAAACCTGAGCACGCAGACCTGGACATGCAGGTTTATACCTAACTTACCTTAGATCACCATGTCTCCTCAGTGGTAAGAAGGGCTTTTTTCTTGCTCATGTCATAATTGAGGGCACTGTCACCTGAATATAAAGTAGTTATATCCTCTATGTACTCTTTCCTAATCAGGCCAATATTTGAATGTAATGACCATTTAGTTATGTATGTTTCCAAGCACCAGTGGCAATTGCAGAGACCACAAAGGTTCCTTACAAGGGAAAGTCAAGTCGTCAGCATCTGTCCTATAGAGATTGTCTGAAATCACTGTCACTTTAGCCTGTGTCATACAGACTACTCAGAGGTGATCTCTGCCTTTCCTATGAGGCAATCTGTGACCCTTCTTTACTGGAAATGCTGCATATTTGTAAGTCAAATGGTACACGGATTACTCGCTATTAGGACCTTAACCTGATATGTGACATCAACCGAACATGCTGGAGGGAGAGATATATCTACTACAGTTTAATAAACCTTTGCAACAGACTCCCAATTAATGTCAAACAGAGTGCCTTATTGGCCCTCTTCAGATGCAGTCTGTACAATTGGATGGCTGACCATAATTTCACCACAGGGGTTCTACCTGAGTCCCTCTTGGACAGAAACAATAGGTGCTAAATAAGGGGAAGAACTTGGCTAGGATTGTAAGGGCCCTAGGGCCATAAATCTAGTAAATTCCAAAGATCCTATGATCCTATAGGCTGATGTAAAATGCTCTGAACATCTGCACACACTAACCTGACTACAGTGATAATAGTACCCATACCAATTGTTATTTACAGAGCACTGCATAACAGACACACACACAGACACACACACACACACACACACACACACACACACACACACACACACACACACACACACACACACACACACACACACACACACCAAGTTAGCTACAATGAGATTAGAGGTGCTACCTATCTGGTTTTACACACTACAAGCTACACTACTTAACGCATGTGTCATGGCTCAAGTCTGACATTACCATTCCTATAGTGACTCTTAGGGTAGATGACATCAGCAAGCCTTGTGGAGGATAGGAATTTGGAGGCCTGCAACAGCTGCTACACCCAAAATAATGCAAAACCATGTCTGTTTCTAGTCAGTGTGGTAATCATATTCCTATTGTAGGGAAATGCACAGACTCACCAAGCAGGCTGGAGTGAGATTAGAAACCCTGCCTATCAAGTTTTATACACTACAGAGTACAGTATTAAATGCACACACCACAGTTCTGACATTAAAATGGCTGTTGGTAGTCTTATGGTAGAAGAGATCAGCAAGCCTTGTGGAGGACAGGAATTTGGAGACGTGCACCACCTGCTATGACCAGCATAATGCACAACCCTGCCACTTTCTAAGTCAGTGTGCATATACACACACACACACACACACACACACACACACACACACACACACACACACACACACACACACACACACACACACACACACACACACACACACACACACACAAACACACCAAGTAGGCTGAAGTGAAATTACAACTCCTACCTATCTGGTCTTTCACACTACAGATCACAATACTTAACATGTATCATACCTTAAGTCTGACATTAAGATGGCTATTGGTAGTGTTATGGTAGATGACATCAACAGATCTTCATAGGTTCATAGGTTCATAGGTAGGTACTAGGCTATTGGCCCTAGGGCCTATACAAGCCTAGCCAAAAATGTACTCTGGCTTTCGCCACCCAAGAAAATTATTTTGCTGGTCCCTGTCAAGCAGAACCACAGAAATGATCCCTGGGATGAATTTCCTATTACCCATCCAATCATCAAGACTTTTCTTGAAGAGTGATAATGAGGAGCTCTGTTTGACATAGATAGGCAGTCTGTTCCAGAGTATGGGAAGTCTCTGGGACAGGAATCTATCCCTCCAGCATGTTCTGTTTATTGTGGTGACAAGGTTTAGGTCCCTAGAGTGTGTAGCTCGGAGGGACTGGGATTTCTTTAAGTGGAGCATGTCCAACAGCTCTGGGTTTGACATAGCTTTAGATGTTAGGCAGAGATCACCTCTGAGTAGGCGATATGCGACGGAGTAAAGCTGGAGTTTTTTGAGACGGTCTGCGTAAGGCATCTGTTTGAGGTATAAGCAGGCTGGAGTGAGATTAGAAACCCTGCCTATCTAGTTTTATACACTACAGAGTACAGTATTTAATGCACACACCAGAGTTCTGACATTAAAATGGCTGTTGGTAGTCTTATGGTAGATGTGATCAGCAAGCCTTGTGGAGGACAGGAATTTGGAGATGTGCACCACCTGCTATGACCAGCATAATGCACAACCCTGCCACTTTCTAAGTCAGTGCACACACACACACACACACACACACACACACACACACACACACACACACACACACACACACACACACACACACACACACACACACACACACACACCAAGTAGGCTGAAGTGAAATTAGAACTCCTACCTATCTGGTCTTTCACACTACAGATCATAGGTTCATAGGTTCATAGGTTCATACTAGGCTATCTTCCCTAGGGCATTTATAAGCCTAGCCCGAGTGTGTTTGGCTTTCGCCACCCATTTTAAATTAATTTTGCTATGCCCTTTTTCGAGGTTAGTATACTGTGCCTCTGTCTAACAGTGACACAGAAGTGATACCCGGGGTAAACCTATGATCTCCCATCTACTCATCAAGATTCCTGTTGAAGAGAGTCAATGAGGGACTCTGCCTAACTTGGACTGGGATTTTATTCCAGAGTGAAGGGAATCTCTGGGTTATGAATCTTTCCCTCCAGCATGTCCTATTTATTTCAGTGCTGAGGTTCAAGTCTCTCGAGCGTGTAGCTCGATGGGATTTGGATTTTCTGAGGTGCAGCATGTCCATTAATTCTGGGTTGGACATGGCTTTATACATCAGGCACAGATCGCCTCTGAGCAGGTGGTATGCCACTGAGTAGAGCTGGAGTTTCTTTAACCGGGCAGCATATGGCATCTGTTTGAGCCCTTTGATCCTCTTGGTGAGGTACTTTTGGGGTCTTTCCAGTTGCTGCAGGTGTCTGGTAAGGTACATCCCAAAAGGGGCATTGTACTCAATTATGGGCCAATTGAGGGATGAGTAAAGAGGCACGGTGACCTTCCCTGATCTAGATGTGAATCCCTTCATGATTAGGTAGGCTATATAAAATGTTTTTCTAACCACTTTGGCCACGTGGTTGTCAAATGAGAGATTGCTATCAACTTGGGTCCCCAGGTCCCTAATTACTTCTTCTGTACTTAATGGATTACCACTTATGTGGTAATTTATGGGCACTTTGTTTTTGCCAAAGGGGATGACTATACACTTTTTGGCATTTAGCTTGAGGCCATGGCTCTGGCACCAATTCTCTGTTTCTATGAGGCCCTTTTGGAGGATGCTTGTGTCGGCTGGAGAGTCGATTATGGTACCCAGATTGCAGTCATCTGCGAACTTGGTCAGCCACAGTCCTTCCGTGTTGGCCTGTACCTCCGAGAAATATATACCGAACAAGAGAGGTCCCAGGACTGAGCCTTGTGGGATGCCACTTGTAACTGGTTTGGAGTCTGACATAGCTCCAGCAATTCTAACCATGTGGGTTCTGTCCTTGAGCCAGTTTGCAACCCATCTAGTGACATGGGGGTTTATATTTAAGCTGGTGAGCTTATCAATACTTAACACGTGTCATACCTTAAGTCTGACATTAAGCTGGCTATTGGTAGTGTTATGGTAGATGACATCAGCAGATCTTGTGGAAGACAGGAGTTTGGAGGGATGTACCAACTGCAAGGGCTAAAAAGTGCATATCCATTGCAGTTGGGAAGTCAGTGGGAGATTCACACTTGTTTTGTAGGGAGATGCATGTACACAAACAAATACACCAAGTGGGCTGAAGTGAGATTTGAATCCCTACTTACCTAATCTTACACACTTCAAATCACAGTACTTAATGCATATGCAACATCTGTTTTATAAATAACTGCATGTGAACTACTTGTAGAGGACATAAACAAGGCCTATGTTGAACAGCGTGTGTGGCCTGCAGAGTGATAATGCCTCTTCTGCCATCTGCATCTAGCAGCCTAACAGTCAGATAACTGTTTGGTATCCTATCAATGTGGCAACAGTAGCTGTTTTGGCCATATGTGTCTGTTTGCATTTGGATGGGCAAGCCTGTGGCCAAAAACAAGTTGCCCTGTTAATGCATGAGTACACAACATTATACATTACACAACTTGTTTGCTTGTTGATGTATGTGTGGTGAAATCCAGGAGGCACAGGGGGCTGTAAGCAAGGGCATTATCTACTGCTGAGCCCTTACATTTGGTCCTTTGACCAGCATTGTGTTATAGTTCATTATTGCTCACCATAATCTGGGTATGTCTGGCAATACAGACATACACACACACACACACACACATATATATATATATATATATATATATATATATATATATATATATATATATGTATATATATATATATATATATATATATATATATATATATATATATATATATATATATATATATATATATATGTATATATATATATATATATTTATGCATACAACAGGGACATATATATATATGCAGTCGGCCTGAATTCCAAAGTCCTGGTCCGGCGTCGGTTGCTGTCGCCTCTTCCTTGATGTCAGTGCACCAGGGGTATAAAAGATGCAGCCAACGCCATTTTCTTCAGTGTTTCTTGCCGCACGGAGCTCGAAGCAAAAGCAGTTCGCAAGTGCTGGTCGGCCGACTTCTGAGATTTTCGAAATCGAATTTCAGATCCAAATTCTTCAATAAAGCTAAGTACTCCATTGGGGAAACTTTTTTCTTGCTCCAGACCGATGTCAGAAAAAGTTAACAATTGTATTTCTTGTGGGAAGCAAATACCTCATAAGGATTTCCACTCTTACTGTATTCCTTACCTAGGCCCTGACCACGACATTGCTAGTTGTCGGTTTTGTGCTAGATTTAACCAACGCACTATTAAGCGTCGGTACGATTTTGCTTTTCATTATTTTGGCAGAAGGTTTAACTACATAATGCCGTTGGAACAACCGATGACCGGAATTCATAAAAAATGCAAGGATAAAGACAAGGACAAGCATCCGAGGTCCAAAACCGACGACAAAGCCTCTTCTAGGCCAGTCGCCAGTTCGACAGTGCTCAGTGAGGCACTTTTGCATTCCCTGACTCCTGCTACCTCAGAGCCACAGGCCACCTCTGACTCCCACGTGGAGACAACTAGGCCTCTGGATACTCAAGGTATTGGCCCTTTGGAAATTAATCCCTCAGATGGGTCCTGAGCCGCTGAGCAGGCATCGGCTTCTGAGGGTGTCCTCAGACCTACACAACTTTATATAAAGGCTATTTCAGCATCCAAGACAAAGTCTAAAACAGTTTTAAAGACAAGAAAACCAGGACAGCATTCTCCAGGACAGGCTTCTACGCCTAAGAAACAGATGCTCAAAATGGCCGAAGACCTAATTACTTTGATCAGGGGTTCCCATCCCCCTCCTAATAAAAGGCCTAGGCAAGACACTGAATATGATTCCTCTGATCAGGTTTCCATTTCCTCTAATTCCCCTTCTGATCAGGGATATTCTGTTCCTCCCTATGAGGATTCTGATGCTGAAGATTCTATTCCTTCAGCTTCTCCTCCGGAGGACTATTCTTTTGGGGAAACCCTGCATACCATGAGGGAGCATTTCCACTGGAAGAGCCAGGATTATTCCGATTCTAAGAAAATACTTAGAGACTTTCTTTTACTTCCTCAGCACAAACCTCTTGATTCCCCCTGTTCTAGACATAGTAGATGATGTTTTCTCAGAGTCCAGCTTGTCTCCAGACTCTTTACCTCCTGTCCCTGTCAAGCCGGACAGATACTACAGGGTCCCAGACACCCATAAATTTCTTTACAAAAACCCTGCTGCTGACCCAGAAACTATTTCATAGGGTACCAAAGGGGTCAAGGCTGCTTCTGCCAAAAACTCTGTCCCCTCAGACAGAGATTCTAGGGCTTTGGACATATGGGGGGAAAAAGTTTACACTTCTGCTACCTTGGCTGTAAGGGCTTTAAATTGTCAGTTTCATATGCTCCAATATCAGCAATATTTAATGTCTTTGTTAAAACAAAAAAAATTGACAAATTCTGAATGTACTGAGAACAAAGATTTGCAGGATTTATTGCATGCAGCTGAACAAGTGGGAAAACATACTTTGCAATGTGGCTATGATTCACTGGAGGCCTTGTGCAGGGCCACTGTTACAGGTTCTGTTGTTAGAAGGCATGCTTGGTTAAAGGAACAGAATCTGCCTGATCATGTTAAAGCAAAATTATTGAATGATCCATTACAGCATGATACTTTGTTTGGTGTTAAGGCAGAGGAGGTGTTAAAGAAAATGGAGGATAAGGCAAAATCTATGCAGACAGTAAAGGATTTCTTACAGGTACAGCCACCCAGATTTAGCAGAAATTGGCCCTCTAAGAATCGGTCATTCCCAGTGTCAGACAGACCACAAACAGGCAGATTCAGATGCCCTAGAGGCAGGCAACAGCCCCAGGGCTCATACAGGCCCAAACAATGGGGTTCTTCTACCTCCAAAAGCGGAGAAGACAAATCACAGCCTTATAGAAAACAGTCCCAATGACTTCCCTCTGCCATTGCCAAGCACTTATTTTTGGCAGCACCCTTAGGGGGAAAGCTAGCACTTTTTTCACAAAACTGGCACAGGATCACCCAGGACAAATGGGTCTTAAATATAGTCTCTCATGGCTACAGGTTGCACTTTCACACCCTTCCAAAGGCAAAAGGTATGACAGATCTGCCACACAATCAATGGCAAGAGGCACAAAAACAAGTTTCATCTCTCATGGACATGGAGGCTATTCAGCCAGTGCCACAGCAAGAGCAGGGACAAGGATTTTACTCAAGACTTTTCTTATTAACAAGAAAGAACAAAGCCTGGAGACCAATTCTGGACCTGTCTATACTAAATACTTTTCTGGATGTCCAAAAATTCAAAATGTTGACTCAACAGCAGCTTCTGCCCATGCTGGACAAGAAGGATTGGCTTGTAACTTTGGACCTCAGAGGCATACCTGCATGTCCCATTCAGACAATCTTGCAGAAGATACCTCAGATTCATAGCTGGCTCAATGCACTACCAATTATCTGCACTGCCCTTTGGCTTATCTACTGCACCCAGGGTCTTCACAAAATGCCTGACACCAGTAATTGCATTTTGCAGACAAAGAGGAATTCAAATATATTCAAGCAAAGGAGAAAGATATTTTACTACAGCATCTGGTGTTTGTAAAAAGATTACTAATTTGCCTAGGGTAACAGTAAACAAAAATAAATCAAAACTAGTGCCCTCTCAAGAGATAATATTCCTGGGTGAAAGCTTAAATACAACTGACCAGATGGCTTATCTCACGCCAGACAAACAAAGGCATCTGACTTCTTACTTCAAACGCATGGCAACAAAGACCCAGTTATCTGCAAGGAAAATTCTGCAGGCTCTGGGCTACATGGCATCCTGCATTCTACTAATTCCATATGCAAGACTGCATATGAGGAAACTACAATGGTATCTGAAAAGTGTTTGGACTCAACATTGCCACAGCCTGGAAAAAGTAATTACTCTCATTCCCTGTCTGCAACAGGAATTTCAATGGTGGGCACAGGCCTGTCACCACAACAAGGGACAGCCATTCACCTTACCCACTGCCAGGCAGACACTAACAACAGATGCGTCAGATTATGCCTGGGGGGCACACATGGCAGGAAAATGTATTCAGGGCACATGGCCCACAAATCAAATGCATCTTCATATCAATCAAAAAAAGATGCTAGCCATACAAAATGCCCTGACAGCCTTCAAGGACCTACTTTATCCAGGACAACTACTGATAAAGACAGATAATGCTACAGTGATGTGGTACATAAAAAAGTAAGAGGGCACACATTCATACACCCTCTGCAGGCAAGCCATGACTTTGTGGAACACAGCGCTGACTTATCAAGTACATCTGCAAGCACAATTCCTGCCAGGAAAGACAAATACTTTGGCAGACGAACTAAACAGAAACCTCATGGATCCTCACAAGTGGAAACTGGATCCACAAATCTTCAACATGATAACAGGGAAATGGGGATGCCCAGACATAGATCTATTTGCCTCCCCTCACAACTGCCAGATACAGAAATTCTGCACTCGGACTTATCACAAGCAAGCATGGAAAGTGGACGCTCTTTCATTCAGCTGGAAAACCCTTACAGTATACGCCTTCCCTCCTCTGCCTCTCCTCTCCAAGGTACTCCTAAAGGTCAGACAAGAGAAGCCAAAAATGATACTGCTTGCCCCAGACTGGCCACACCAGCACTGGTACCCAATCCTAAAGAGCTTGTCTCAAGGTCCAGCCTGGACATTGCCTCTAATACCTCATTTGCTGACCCAACAGAACAATCAGATCCTGCACAGCCAACTCAGAACCCTAAATCTGGCTGCATGGCAGATAATGTAATCTTTCAGAACACACCTCTCTCTAAAGCAGTTATGGATGTCATTTTAGAGGCCAGGAGGCCTAGCACCAGAAAATCTTATGCAGAAAAATGGAAGAGATTCTGTGCTTGGAACCAAGCACAGGGAACTGACTCGCTTGAACCAAATATTCCTCAGATTTTGCAATACCTAACTGAGATGCTGGACAAAGGCCTATCCTTCTCATCAATTAAGATCCATGCCTCTGCCAATTCAGCTCATTACAATACGGACCCACCTATTTTTTTTCATCCACTGCTAAGACAGTTTCTCAGAAGAGCCAAAAGCATAAGACCTCCAAGGAGAGCTCCAATACCTACATGGGACCTCAATTTTGTCTTGGAAAAACTCATACTGCCTCCTTTTGAGCCATCCAATACAGCAGAGATAAAATACTTGTCATGGAAAACCGCTCTTCTCCTAGCAATAACTTCAGCAAGGAGAGTCTCAGAGTTACAGGCACTAATGTCTGTGGAACCTTTTATTATTTTCCATCAGGTCAGGGTTTCTCTAAGGACAAACCCGACATTTATGCCTAAGGTAGTGTCCAGCATGGCTCTTAACCAAACCATACATTTGCCTACCTTTTATCCAAACCCACAGAATAAGGGGGAGAGACTTCTGCATACTTTGGACATACACAGACAGCTACACTTTTACTTGGACAAGACTAAAGCCTTCAGAAAGACTGAACAACTCTTAGTGGCATATGCTGCAGGTTCCCAAGGAAAAGTCATTTCAAAGCAGACTATTTCAAAATGGATAGGCTACTGAATTCATTTCTGCTATTCACAACATGGCAAATCTGAGCCCAAGGGCATTAGGCCACATTCTACCAGAGCATTAGCCACTTCAGCAGCCTACCTCAGAGGAGTACCAACCAAGGATATTTTGGAGGCTGCAACATGGACTTCAGTGCACACTTTTACAAAGCACTACCATTTACCTCTCTACTCTAAATCCAGAGCAGGCTTTTCCACTGCATATCTGCAGGGCCTCATAGCCACTCCAAACTCTTTTAGGCCCAGCCGCCCAACCTCAGCTTTGGGATTCAACCCAAGTGTAATGACTGCAACAGTAAAACACGATGAACATAATACAGTTGTGTACCTACCATAAATGTAGATGTTCTAGTGTATTCATTGTTGCAGTCCAGGTTACCCTCTCACCATCCCCCTTTTTCTTTGCTGGGACTTATCTGTACCTATCTATTTTATACAACCTATGTGGTGTATTTGCCTGTAGATGAAGGTTATGTGCATGCTTTTTTATGATCATAATTTTTACAGCCTACCCTTTTGGGGGCACCTGACATCTGGGGCAAGAAAAACTGAAGAAAACGGTGTCAGCTGCATCTTTTATACCCCTGGTGCACTGACGTCAGGGAAGAGGTGAAAGCAACCGACGCCGGACCAGGACTTTGGAATTCAGGCTGACTGCGGGTTGCCTGCCAGCAGGATAACCCAATTGTAATGACTGCAACAGTGAATACACTCGAATATCTACATTTATGGTAGGTACACAACTGTACTATACACACACACACACACACACGTATATATATATATATATATATATATATATATATATATATATATATATATAGATATATATGTGTGTGTGTGTGTGTGTGTGTATGTGTATGCGTGTGTGTGTGTGTGTGTGTGTGTGTGTGTGTGTGTGTGTGTGTGTGTGTGTGTGTGTGTGTGTGTGTGTGTGTGTGTGTGTGTGTGTGTGTGTGTGTGTGTGTGTGTATGTGTGTGTGTGTGTGTGTGTGTGTTTATGATATATATATATATATATATATATATATATATATATATATATGTGTGTGTGTGTGTGTGTGTGTTGTCTAGATACTGTATATGGGGAGAGACAGAGATAGAGGGAGAGAGAGATAGAGAGAGGGAGAGAGACAGATATACATCTATAGCTATATATATATATATATATATAGATATATATATATATATATATATATATATACAAATGATACAAACTTGAAGGACATGTTTGAGCAAGGTGGTCATAACCAGTATAACATTAACAATAATAGCACATTTAGAAAGAGGGGCTCTTATAAATGTGGAGCATGCAATCAATGTTCATACATGTTGAATGATGACCACATCTTTATTCCATCCAGAAAACGCATGTTAAGAGCACAAGAACATTACAACTGTAATTCCTCTGGAGTGGTATATTTGGGTATATGTTTAGTGTGTTCTGGTTTTTATGTAGGGAAGACGACTAGGACTTTTAAGAAAAGGATATATGAACACATATATGACATTGAAAAGAAAAAAAAGAGTAACGCATTTTTTAAACATTCTTTGGATTGTATTCACATGTCCATAAAGTTCTTTATACTCGAACGGGTCATCCAGGACCCTAGAGGGGGAGACTGGGAGAACCTTTTGGAGAGTCGAGCACTAATGTGGCAACTAGCATTAGATGCCACAAGATTCCCTGGGATGAATGATAGTGTCAGTCTTGAGTGTGCTTAAAGCAAGAATAAATAAATTATAATATATCAGGTCCACACTTCAGTAAACAATGTTTTCACAATCTGTCTTAATTTTGAAGTAATAGGATATTTATTGTACAGTAGCACTTTATTTTTATAAATGTATAGGACTTGGCTAATTATTAGTTACTTGCTGGGACATCAGTGCTCTATTTTATACATGTTTTTGTATAGGTTTTTATAGGGTAACTTGAGTTTTTTAGATATAATATGTCATTAACACAATTATTATTAGTGCTCTGTTTTATGCTTGATTATAAATGTCTTTTATTAGCTCACGCGAGGTTTTTATAAAGTTTTTTACGTGTTTATTTATGCTGCTAAGTTCAAGTCTACATTTTAAGTATAATATGTTAGCA
Source organism: Protopterus annectens (assembly GCF_019279795.1). Lineage (NCBI taxonomy): Eukaryota > Metazoa > Chordata > Ceratodontiformes > Protopteridae > Protopterus > Protopterus annectens. The sequence continues at coordinate 758,542,008 of NC_056746.1, forward strand.
TTATTTTAACTATCTCAGTTGAAAGGTAATTGATAAATACTTGGCGTATTGTTTATTTTCCATTGTTCATTTTTAAAGTTATTTTTCATTTTTGATTGTTAACAAGTGAATCATTTTATTAATTAATTATCCAATTGTATTTACAAATGGTTAATTGATTGGCCTATCTTGTGATATATATTAAGTAGAGGGCCACACAGCATAATGTAACTTGAAAAAGCCTGGGATGCGCCAGGCGAAAGCGCTTGTTCTTCATTGTCTTTGTGGATTATTAAAGCAACTTTGTTTTCTTTTCAACGGATTGGTTCCTTTACATTGGGATATAGAACTACTTATTTGACTGAGCATTGTCTGTTAACATCATTGACTGAAGTCATATTGATTTACCATTTCAACGTAACCTCTTTTTTGTGAGTGGTAACAGGTCTAAGGCGTTTGGTCCTCTGGGTCATTTCTTTTGGTTGTTTCTCAAGTCGCAGTTTTTTACGTTTATGGCGGAGGACACGGTGCACTCTGACCTGTTCAACACACCGGCTGTGTTACGTGAAGAGCCAGAAGAGGCTCCTGTAACACGTAAAGAATTTAACCAGGTGTTAGTGTTACTTACACAGATTAGTAACACATTAGCTAACAACAGCGTTGACCGGGACAATTCTATCCTGGGGAACCAACAACAAGAGGCCCTTTTGAACAAAAGAATTCAAACATTCAGGAGCCGAACGGCGCTGGAGAAAACCATGGTTTAATGCCAATGGAAACCCAAACGGGTCGTTACAACAAAGAGAAGGAACCTAACAAGAACGTTACTGATTCTAATTCCGCTGGGAGAGCTTTCAATTTTAAAGCTTGGACGGAATTTCAGCCAAGCTTTAAACAAGGTACTTTTAATGTTCATTCTGACCAACTGGAATTAGACTTTGACACTTTTAACAAAAAGCTTTATTCCTATAAAAACACACAACTGGAAATCAATTATTTAAATGAATGTCTTAAGGTACAAAGAGTCCCAAAAGGGCTGCGTGTCTATAAATTTCCGAATGGGGCTAATCTTGGCTCCTCTTTGCACTCACAGTTGGTTGAACTTTTTAATCGTACAGGTCTTGAAATGGTGGAATTAATGGTAAAAGATTACCAAAACAAGGCCAATACTATTTTGAATGAGCTAACTATCCTAAATGACATGATTGTAAAACAAAAATTTTTTAGGTTATAAGAAGAAATACGATGAAGTATTTCTTGAAGTTGATCAACATTGTCTTAAAGTATTAGACAGAAAAACTAAGAAATTGGAAAGGGACTTGTTAGAATATAGAGAAGGCAGAGCCTATCCATCACCGATGAGTCAGAAACTGAGTATGGTAGATCATAATGGTCTCGACAACCCGTTAGGGAATGACAGTTCACTAAATACACCGAATGTGGACCCCCCAAGAAGGAGTGAGCGATTAGCGCAAAAAGGAGCTAACAGTTCCCCACAGTTTTTTCAATTTCCCCAGGGCAGACCGATGGGGAGAAATCAATCTTATCAACAACAGAGCTGGGGGAGGGGGCACAGGCAATTTTAACTTTTGATGACTCCTTGTATGAATTAACAGAAATAACTGAACCTGCTAGTAAATGTATGGTGGTGAGTGATAATAATTTTACTATTTACAATTTCACAGAACAGATAATCACACCTGATTTTTTTGAATTATTCACCAAAGGGCTTCAATATGTCCCGGCTAGGACTTCATATTTACCTAAATTACTTGTTGAATTAAAATTATTTATTATGAACTTAAATTTGTCATTGCACTTTAAAGGCCAAAATGTTATTGATAGCTCTATTAGTAGAAGCAGTACTTTCAATCCACCCACTCACCCAAGTTTAAGAACATACGAGGAATTAGTGGAAAAAGAACTTAGAAAAAATTGTAATAGGCACAATAACCTAAATATTAATAATTTTAATACTCACTTACAAGAAGTGGTGAACACCTTGAGAAATAATAAGATTCGAGTAATGAAAGCTGACAAAGGTGGAGGGGTGATTTTGATGCACTACTTTGACTATGAGAATCATATGCACAATATTCTACAGGACACGAATACATATGAGCAGGCCTCTAAGAATGAACTTAATGTTGCATATGCAAATATCAAATATCTGATAGAAGATCATCTGATGCAAGGATGTATCAATGAAAAATTATTTAATTATTTGCATGTTCCTAATCCAAAAATTCCGATTTTATTCGGAATACCGAAAGTCCATAAAGGTCTAGATCCTCTTAAATTTCGCCCAGTGGTATCAGGGGCAGGAGGTATCACGGAGCCCTTGAGTAAATTTGTGGAACATAATTTAAAGAATTTTGTATCCACACTCCCTTACATTTGCAAGGATTCATGGGAGTTTATAGCCAGTATTCCTCTGGACAGTTACCATCCGGACTTGCTACTGGTGACCATTGATGTCATCGAATTGTTTCCAAGTATACCCCACACTATTGGCATAGATTGGTTCACGGAGATTTTAGCTACTGAATCGGGGTTAAATAATGATACTATTAACTTAATAGCTGAATTTATGGAGGTTATTTTAAATAATAACTTTATTTTCTTCAGTGGAGAATTCTTTAGGCAGTGCAAGGGAGTCGCCATGGGCGCCCCTTGCACTTCTTCCTATGCAAATATTGTGCTACACAAATGGGAGACTATGGCCATTCATGCGTCTAAATGGAAGAGTAACATTATTTTTTACAAACGTTACCTGGACGATATTTGTATGTTATGGCAAGGCACAAGAAACAGCTTTTTGGAATTTTTTGATCATATCAGTTCATCTACAGATTTTTTATCTTTCACTTATAAACTTAGTGAGCACTCTCTTCATTATTTGGATGTGGCACTAATAAAGGGCAGGACTAATAATACATTTTTATCTCATATTTTTAGAAAGAACACGTTCTCGAACACATTTCTGCATTTTGATAGTTTTCACCCGCATTATACCAAAAGAGGAATAGTCAGAGGACAATTAATATGAGCCTCCAGAACGTGTAGCACCCTTGATTTATTTTTGAAAGAGATATCTTTTTTATCAGCTCTGTTTGAAGAGAGAGGTTATCCTAACTGGTTGATTAATTCATTGGTGATGGAAATCAAGGCTAAAAGAGATTCACATTACCCTCCTCTTTTGGGACATGGTCTCCCTTTACCCAGTCATAATAAACAGGAGCACAGTGAAACCCAAAAAGGGTTTGTATACACGTATTCAGGGGACTCAGATCTCATTGAAAACATAATGAATACTTTTTGGCCTGTTTTATCATCACAAGATGACATAAAAACTTTTTTACCAGACAAAATACATTTTATTAGGAAGCGTGATACAAACTTGAAGGATATGTTTGAGCAAGGTGGTCATAACCAGTATAACATTAACAATAATAGCACATTTAGAAAGAGGGGCTCTTATAAATGTGGACCATGCAATCAATGTTCATACATGTTGAATGATGACCACATCTTTATTCCATCCAGAAAACGCATGTTAAGGCACAAGAACATTACAACTGTAATTCCTCTGGAGTGGTATTTTTGGGTATATGTTTAGTGTGTTCTGCTTTTTATGTAGGGAAGACGACTAGGACTTTTAAGAAAAGGATATATGAACACATATACGACATTGAAAAGAAAAAAAGAGAGTAACGCATTTTTTAAACATTCTTTGGATTGTATTCACATGTCCATAAAGTTCTTTATACTCAAACGGGTCATCCAGGACCCTAGAGGGGGAGATTGGGAGAACCTTTTGGAGAGTCGAGAACTAATGTGGCAACTGGCATTAGATGCCACAAGATTCCCTGGGATGAATGATAGTGTCAGTCTTAAGAGTGTGCTTAAAGCAAGAAGAAATAAATTATAATATATCAGGTCCCCACTTCAGTAAACAATGTTTTCACAATCTGTCTTAATTTTGAAGTAATAGGATATTTATTGTACAGTAGCACTTATAAATGTATAGGACTTGGCTAATTATTAGTTACTTGCTGGGACATCAGTGCTCTATTTTATACATGTTTTGTATAGGTTTTTATAGGGTAACTTGAGTTTTTTAGATATAATATGTCATTAACACAATTATTATTAGTGCTCTGTTTTATGCATGATTATAAATGTCTTTTATTAGCTCACGCGAGGTTTTTATAAAGTTTTTTACGTGTTTATTTATGCTGCTAAGTTCAAGTCTACATTTTAGGTATAATATGTTAGCATTATTTTAACTATCTCAGTTGAAAGGTAATTGATAAATACTTGGCGTATTGTTTATTTTCCATTGTTCATTTTTAAAGTTATTTTTCATTTTTGATTGTTAACAAGTGAATCATTTTATTAATTAATTATCCAATTGTATTTTCAAATGGTTAATTGATTGGCCTATCTTGTGATATATATTAAGTAGATGGCCACACAGCATAATGTAACTTGAAAAAGCCTGGGATGCGCCAGGCTTAAAGCTTTGTTCTTCATTGTCTTTGTGGATTATTAAAGCAACTTTGTTTTCTTTTCAACGGATTGGATCCTTTACATTGGGATATAGAACTACTTATTTGACTGAGCATTGTCTGTTAACATCATTGACTGAAGTCATATTGATTTACCATTTCAACGTAACCTCTTTTTTGTGAGTGGTAACAGGTCTAAGGCGTTTAGTCCTCTGGGTCATTTCTTTTGGTTGTTTCTCAAGTCGCAGCTTTTTACGTTTATGGCGGAGGACACGGTGCACTCTGACCTGTTCAACACACCGGCTGTGTTACGTGAAGAGCCAGAAGAGGCTCCTGTAACACGTAAAGAATTTAACCAGGTGTTAGTGTTACTTACACAGATTAGTAACACATTAGCTAACAACAGCGTTGACCGGGACAATTCTATCCTGGGGAACCAACAACAAGAGGCCCTTTTGAACAAAAGAACTTCAAACATTCAGGAGCCGAACGGCCCTGGAGAAAACCATGGTTTAATGCCAACGGAAACCCAAACGGGTCGTTACAACAAAGAGAAGGAACCTAACAAGAACGTTACTGATTCTAATTCTGCTGGGAGAGCTTTCAATTTTAAAGCTTGGACGGAATTTCAGCCAAGCTTTAAACAAGGTACTTTTAATGTTCATTCTGACCAACTGGAATTAGACTTTGACACTTTTAACAAAAAGCTTTATTCCTATAAAAACACACAATTGGAAATCAATTATTTAAATGAATGTCTTAAGGTACAAAGAGTCCCAAAAGGGCTGCGTGTCTATAAATTTCCGAATGGGGCTAATCTTGGCTCCTCTTTGCACTCACAGTTGGTTGAACTTTTTAATCGTACAGGTCTTGAAATGGTGGAATTAATGGTAAAAGATTACCAAAACAAGGCCAATACTATTTCGAATGAGCTAACTATCCTAAATGACATGATTGTAAAACATAAAATTTTTTTAGGTTATAAGAAAAAATACGATGAAGTATTTCTTGAAGTTGATCAACATTGTCTTAAAGTATTAGACAGAAAAACTAAGAAATTGGAAAGGGATTTGTTAGAATATAGAGAAGGCAGAGCCTATCCATCACCAATGAGTCAGAAACTGAGTATGGTAGATCATAATGGTCTCGACAACCCGTTAGGGAATGACAGTTCACTAAATACACTGAATGCGGACCCCCCCAAGAAGGAGTGAGCGATTAGCGCAAAAAGGAGCTAACAGTTCCCCACAGTTTTTTCAATTTCCCCAGGGCAGACCGATGGGGAGAAAACAATCTTATCAACAACAGAGCTGGGGGAGGGGGCACAGGCAATTTTAACTTTTGATGACTCCTTGTATGAATTAACAGAAATAACTGAACCTGCTAGTAAATGTATGGTGGTGAGTGATAATAATTTTACTATTTACAATTTCACAGAACAGATAATCACACCTGATTTTTTTGAATTATTCACCAAAGGGCTTCAATATGTCCCGGCTAGGACTTCATATTTACCTAAATTACTTGTTGAATTAAAATTATTTATTATGAACTTAAATTTGTCATTGCACTTTAAAGGCCAAAATGTTATTGATAGCTCTATTAGTAGAAGCAGTACTTTCAATCCACCCACTCACCCAAGTTTAAGAACATACGAGGAATTAGTGGAAAAAGAACTTAAAAAAAATTGTAATAGGCACAATAACCTAAATATTAATAATTTTAATACTGACAAGAAGTGGTGAACACCTTGAGAAATAATAAGATTCGAGTAATGAAAGCTGACAAAGGTGGAGGAGTGATTTTGATGCACTACTTTGACTATGAGAATCATATGCACAATATTCTACAGGACACGAATACATATGAGCAGGCCTCTAAGAATGAACTTAATGTTGCATATGCAAATATCAAATATCTGATAGAAGATCATCTGATGCAAGGATGTATCAATGAAAAATTATTTAATTATTTGCATGTTCCTAATCCAAAAATTCCGATTTTATTCGGAATACCGAAAGTCCATAAAGGTCTAGAATCTCTTAAATTTCGCCCAGTGGTATCAGGGGCAGGAGGTATCACGGAGCCCTTGAGTAAATTTGTGGAACATAATTTAAAGAATTTTGTATCCACACTCCCTTACATTTGCAAGGATTCATGGGAGTTTATAGCCAGTATTCCTCTGGACAGTTACCATCCGGACTTGCTACTGGTGACCATTGATGTCATCGAATTGTTTCCAAGTATACCCCACACTATTGGCATAGATTGGTTCACGGAGATTTTAGCTACTGAATTGGGGTTAAATAATGGTACTATTAACTTAATAGCTGAATTTATGGAGGTTATTTTAAGTAATAACTTTATTTTCTTCAGTGGAGAATTCTTTAGGCAGTGCAAGGGAGTCACCATGGGCGCCCCTTGCGCTTCTTCCTATGCAAATATTGTGCTACACAAATGGGAGACTATGGCCATTCATGCGTCTAAATGGAAGAGTAACATTATTTTTTACAAACGTTACCTGGACGATATTTGTATGTTATGGCAAGGCACAAGAAACAGCTTTTTGGAATTTTTTGATCATATCAGTTCATCTACAGATTTTTTATCTTTCACTTATAAACTTAGTGAGCACTCTCTTCATTATTTGGATGTGGCACTAATAAAGGACAGGACTAATAATACATTTTTATCTCATATTTTTAGAAAGAACACGTTCTCGAACACATTTCTGCATTTTGATAGTTTTCACCCGCATTATACCAAAAGAGGAATAGTCAGAGGACAATTAATATGAGCCTCCAGAATGTGTAGCACCCTTGATTTATTTTTGAAAGAGATATCTTTTTTATCAGCTCTGTTTGAAGAGAGAGGTTATCCTAACTGGTTGATTAATTCATTGGTGATGGAAATCAAGGCTAAAAGAGATTCACATTACCCTCCTCTTTTGGGACATGGTCTCCCTTTACCCAGTCATAATAAACAGGAGCACAGTGAAACCCAAAAAGGGTTTGTATACACGTATTCAGGGGACTCAGATCTCATTGAAAACACAATGAATACTTTTTGGCCTGTTTTATCATCACAAGATGACATAAAAACTTTTTTACCAGACAAAATACATTTTATTAGGAAGCGTGATACAAACTTGAAGGACATGTTTGAGCAAGGTGGTCATAACCAGTATAACATTAACAATAATAGCACATTTAGAAAGAGGGGCTCTTATAAATGTGGAGCATGCAATCAATGTTCATACATGTTGAATGATGACCACATCTTTATTCCATCCAGAAAACGCATGTTAAGAGCACAAGAACATTACAACTGTAATTCCTCTGGAGTGGTATATTTGGGTATATGTTTAGTGTGTTCTGGTTTTTATGTAGGGAAGACAACTAGGACTTTTAAGAAAAGGATATATGAACACATATACGACATTGAAAAGAAAAAGAGAGTAACGCATTTTTTAAACATTCTTTGGATTGTATTCACATGTCCATAAAGTTCTTTATACTCGAACGGGTCATCCAGGACCCTAGAGGGGGAGACTGGGAGAACCTTTTGGAGAGTCGAGAACTAATGTGGCAATTGGCATTAGATGCCACAAGATTCCCTGGGATGAATGATAGTGTCAGTCTTAAGAGTGTGCTTAAAGCAAGAAGAAATAAATTATAATATATCAGGTCCCCACTTCAGTAAACAATGTTTTCACAATCTGTCTTAATTTTGAAGTAATAGGATATTTATTGTACAGTAGCACATTATTTTTATAAATGTATAGGACTTGGCTAATTATTAGTTACTTGCTGGGACATCTGTGCTCTATTTTATACATGTTTTTGTATAGGTTTTTATAGGGTAACTTGAGTTTTTTAGATATAATATGTCATTAACACAATTATTATTAGTGCTCTGTTTTATGCATGATTATAAATGTCTTTTATTAGCTCACACAAGGTTTTTATAAAGTTTTTTACGTGTTTATTTATGCTGCTAAGTTCAAGTCTACATTTTAGGTATAATATGTTAGCATTATTTTAACTATCTCAGTTGAAAGGTAATTGATAAATACTTGGCGTATTGTTTTATTTTCCATTGTTCATTTTTAAAGTTATTTTTCATTTTTGATTGTTAACAAGTGAATCATTTTATTAATTTATTATCCAATTGTATTTTCAAATGGTCAATTGATTGGCCTATCTTGTGATATATATTAAGTAGATGGCCACACAGCATAATGTAACTTGAAAAAGCCTGGGATGCGCCAGGCGAAAGCGCTTGTTCTTCATTGTCTTTGTGGATTATTAAAGCAACTTTGTTTTCTTTTCAACGGATTGGTTCCTTTACATTGGGATATAGAACTACTTATTTGACTGAGCATTGTCTGTTAACATCATTGACTGAAGTCATATTGATTTACCATTTCAACGTAACCTCTTTTTTGTGAGTGGTAACAGGTCTAAGGCGTTTGGTCCTCTGGGTTATTTCTTTTGGTTGTTTCTCAAGTCGCAGTTTTTCACATTCTACCAGAGCATTAGCCACTTCAGCAGCCTACCTCAGAGGAGTACCAACCAAGGATATTTTGGAGGCTGCAACATGGACTTCAGTGCACACTTTTACAAAGCACTACCATTTACCTCTACTCTAAATCCAGAGCAGGCTTTTCCACTGCATATCTGCAGGGCCTCATAGCCACTCCAAACTCTTTTTAGGCCCAGCCGCCCAACCTCAGCTTTGGGATTCAACCCAAGTGTAATGACTGCAACAGTGAAACACGATGAACATAGTACAGTTGTGTACCTACCATACATGTAGATGTTCTAGTGTATTCACTGTTGCAGTCCAGGTTACCCTCTCACCATCCCCCTTTTTCTTTGCTGGGACTTATCTGTACCTATCTATTTTATACAACCTATGTGGTGTATTTGCTTGTAGATGAAGGTTATGTGCATGCTTTTTTATGATAATAATTTTTACAGCCTACCCTTTTGGGGGCACCTGACATCTGGGGCAAGAAAAACTGAAGAAAATGGCGTCAGCTGCATCTTTTATACCCCTGGTGCACTGACTTCAGGGAAGAGGTGAAAGCAACCGACGCCGGACCAGGACTTTGGAATTCAGGCTGACTGCGGGTTGCCTGCCAGCAGGATAACCCAATTGTAATGACTGCAACAGTGAATACACTCGAATATCTACATTTATGGTAGGTACACAACTGTACTATACACACACACACACACACACACACACACACACACGTATATATATATATATATATATATATATATATAGATATATATGTGTGTGTGTGTATATGTGTATGCGTGTGTGTGTGTGTGTGTGTGTGTGTGTGTGTGTGTGTGTGTGTGTGTGTGTGTGTGTGTGTGTGTGTGTGTGTGTGTGTGTGTGTGTGTGTGTGTGTGTGTGTGTGTGTGTGTATGTGTATGTGTGTGTGTGTGTGTGTTTATGATATATATATATATATATATATATATATATATATATATATATATATATGTGTGTGTGTGTGTGTGTTGTCTAGATACTGTATATGGGGAGAGACAGAGATAGAGGGAGAGAGAGAGATAGAGGGAGAGATAGAGAGAGAGAGACAGATATACATCTATAGCTCTATATATATATATATATATATATATATATATATATATATATATATATATACATATATATATTTTAAAAGTCATTGTGCGTGGAGCAACGGATTTACTCTCTGCTTAATTAAGTGCATGAGCATGCCCAGTGGGAGTTTTGGCTACTTATAAAATGACTCCAGTACACACCTAGCCGTACTCCAGTCTGGGATTTTGTGTGCTACACAATATGAGATTTGTCCCTGTTTCTCCACTGCTGCACTTCTCTCAAATTGGCTAAGATTTTCTAAAGTTGTCTTATGCAATTAATATGTGAAAGAGGTTAAAATGGTGCAACACACACAGACTGCCAGTCTGTAGAACAAAAATTATTAATACCTTATATCCAAAAAAAGTGGATACTTCTTGATTAGAACTATGAACGTCATCACCCAAGGTGATTGACTTTGTCCTTTTGAGCCACAGAAGCTGCTTAACAAACATGGGGTAATTCGCCACACAATCACCCTCATAAATATATACATTTGTTATTCCTTCATTACTTAAGACATACAATGTGAGATCAATTTCTGTATTACTGTCTTGAGACGGAGTGAAATGCTCATATACCATTGACGAGTTACTGTTACAGCAGTAACAAGGGAGCACTGCTGTGTTGGGGGTGGGGGAACAACACCACATGTTCTGCTGGGATACACGACAGTCTGACTATCTTTTGACCCACTGTCTAACATCTCCCTTCAGTGATGTACCAGTAATCTGTTGCAGTAGGACTGCATGAATATTCCATGCATGAGGCCTACTGAATAGAAATGGAAACATGTTAGTGGAATGGGTATCTGTAGTCTCATGTGGATATAATTTCTGTCCAGCTAGCCCACTATAGTTACTTGCATAATGTACCCAGTCAATACATACAATGACATATCATAATAATACATTAGACTACTGTGTAGGTTACAGACATGCCCTGCAAATGCAGCATTTGACACAAGTGTAGGTTCAGGGCTGACTCTGTCTGATGCAAGCAGTACACAGCCAATACATGGATAGGTGCAGGATGTGTGAGTTGCCTGGCATAAATTTTAATTTATGTATGTGAGTAGGGGTAAGGTGTCAGCCTTTAGGTCCCTATGTTGCCAGTGAATATGCTATGCGTTGCCTCTTAGACAAAGCCAGGGTGTACTGAGCATGCCTACATCTGCCTACAATGGTTTCTCCTCCAAAGTCCTCCTGTGACTGTGGCTGTGGTGACCTAGGAACTGGTGGGGGATGTGTATCCCTTCCCTTTGCTGATCCATCTGTAGCTGTTTCTGCAGGACCAGATTGTTTAGCATATCACATACTGTGAATATCTGTGCACAGGTGTCTGGAGTATACAGCAGGGCTCCAGCAGATATACTGAAGCACCAGAAACATTACTTCAGAAGCCCAGATACATGCTCTATGATGTTCTTAGTTTGTGCGTGTGCCTCACTATGGTGTTCTTCTGTAGGCGTGTGTGCATTTCTGATGGGTGTCATCATCCATGGTTAAAGGGAGTAGCTGGCATCTCCCAGTAAATGCCCTGTGGGATGCCCTCCTAGAAAACATCTGGTACAGCTGTGATGTGTGCCAGATATTGGAGTCATGACAACTGCCAGGGTTATCAGCACACACATTCAAAGTAATCCCCTGTGGATTTCACATGACCTGGCAGTTGGAGTGGTACCCTTTGAGGTTAACTTAGATTGTATCCTACTCACCTGGTGGCACCTTCATGTGTACATGTATGCAGTTTATGAACTCAGTACTTCAGGGTGGTGTGCTACAGGGTAGAAGTGTTGCATATTGCAGACCCTCACCCCAGGGAGAAGAGGAAAGGATATATGCTGGCTGGCATTTGGAAACATATCACCCAGGAATTGATTAAGTATTATATGCTCACTGACATTTGGAAACATATCATCCAGGAATTGATTAAGTATCCTGAATGCAGATACCTATGACACCCCTATCATATCCCCAGTTGGTCTTTGAAAAGTACCTGTAGCTAGTATCCTAAGGGCTATACATACCTTTGTTTACACTGGGATGTGTTCCCCACTCTTAAATCTGATTCTGAGTTGAGGGCGGCAGAGCTTAGTGAGTTCTTATAATATATCCTTTTCCAACCTGTAGTGTTCTATAATCTCCAAATCATGTAGCTCCTGGAAGGTTACCCTGGGCCTGAACACTCTTCTCCTTTTTGGGCTAGGCCTATTGTCAGCAGTACCATCAGCATTGACTTCAGCATCTAGCACATACAGATGTAGCATAGCTGCAGCAGACCCTAGCATTATCCCAGTTAAAATTCCAAGTCTCTACTTCAATAGTGCAGAGAATTCAGGGAGTAGCTTGTATAAAAGTCATAAATATTTATTTAAGATATCTGGTTTTAATTGATTGCTGCCTACGTCATCACTGTCATGTGAGTAGTCTGCTCATGAGAAGATGCTAAGCTATGCAGCACGCCATGCAAACACTAGTGCTGGGAAACAAAAACATCCTAAAAATAGTAACACACACCCCATGATGTCATCCACATCCAGTGGGAATATCAACATCATGTAGGAGCCTACACGAAGTGGATATGTGGACATGGTTGTTTCTTTTAGCAGTTCAGGAAATCCACTTCATTTGCATGCATATCTGTCCTGACAGCCTAGAAACTACACTGTTCACAGCTGTGTGAGCTGGGTAACAGCAAGTATTCACCAATGTATGGACCTCTTGCAAGGTTGTATAGTACATTTGTGGAAACCATATTAGAAATGTTATTTTCTATTTTTTTTTTCTGTTAAGCATGTTTGCACACTGCGGCACACAGTGCAAATACGCCAAAATTTTTTAAAAAATTATTAATTTTACATGTTCCCTTCCTTTTTCAGACATCCGCGATGTACCTTTTGCACATATATGTATGTGATCTAATATTTTCAGGGGAGTTATGTCCATATTTGTGGACTTTTACATCTCCTTCTGTCCATGTAGACTCCTGTATGTGAAAAATTTCCATGTACACTACAAACACTGATACAGAGTCTACACAGATGGTGTTATGTTTGTTGAATTGCTCCCCCTGGCTCATTTGCAGAAGATTCACCTGCTTATGATGAAATTTGCATCCCACAGAAATTTCTCTGTTTGCACGTCTTTGCACGCTGCTATTGTTTGGCTTATTGGGAGGCTGAATTTATTGAAAAGAATCAGCAGTATAAAATTTCCGTATATTTCTACACAAGGTTTTTAGATGATATTTTTATCTTCCTATAAGGAGATGAAAATAAAGCTAGTCAACTATCTAAACAGTACTACCATTTTTCTCAGATTTACACATAACTACCAGGAGGAGGTGACACCATATTTAGATGTTGAACTGAAAAAGGATAGATTACAGAATAAATATACAGCTATAATATTTAGGAAAAATACATATTCTAACACATTCTTACATTTTACGAGCTCTCACCTATACTCCCAGAAAAAAATCAGTTATCAAAGGGCAGCAAGAATGGTAACAGAAGATAAGGATTTCATCACTGAATGTAATTTCTTAAGGGACATGTTTACAAAAAGAGGTTACCCTAGTTCACTTTTAACATTGTTAATAGAAGAAGTGAGAGTAAAGAGAGAAAGAGGGGTATATAAACCCCTTCTAAATGGAGTTCACACAGAAACATCACTCTTGGATTGCAGAGTAGTAACAACTGTCACAGAAACTCATTGCAATGAAGTAGACCGGTTTGAGACTAGTTTTATAACTACTTTTAATATAGAGGCATTTGATTTATTAAAGGTCTTGCATAAAAACTGGACTTTAATAGAGGGGGATTTAACATTAACAAAGAAAATAAAAGAACAACCCAGAATGATTTTCAGAAAGGGTAAAAACTTAAAATTTCTTTTAGAACACAACATACCCCAACAAATCAGACACCCAGGTATGTTTAGTTGTGAAACGTGCTCACGTGTAACCATATAGATATAGGGCAAACATTCACTGTGCATAACAGAAGATATAATACTTTTAATAAATGTATTTGTAATTCAAAAGCAGTTGTTTACTTGACTAGATGTCAACAGTGTCCAGTGTTTTATATTGGTAAGATGGACAGGAAACTAAAAGAAAGAGTATACAAGCACATATACAGTATACTTAAAAAGAGAACAAGAAAATGCACTTGCTAAACATGTCATAGAACATCAGAACCACATCTTTAAATTTAGGGTTATAGATCAGATAGAAATTCACATTAGAGGTGGTCCTTTTGCATTATTATTAGAGAGATTGGAACTTTTATGGCAAGTAAAATTAAATGCTTACCAGTATCCTGGACTTAATGATTTTTGTTCAGTGTTTTGTTTCTTAAAATTGAAAAGTCTAGTAAGATAGAGCAAAATATACACATAAAATAGACTTATTTTTGATTTTATTACATTTGAGTGTTTTATATTTTGAATGTGAATGTGCTTAAATGTTTCATACGTATTTATGTAAATATATGTACTTCCTAGTTTTTATTGAGGAAGTTGCTTTTTATTGGTCAATAATTTATCATGTGGTTGGAAAACTGTTTTAAATGGCAGTGAAATTAGTGACATGGTTAATGGAAGAAGTGTATCTTAATAACCAGCCAAAAATCGCTTTTTATTATTTTTAACAAACAGTTTGTCTCAGTACCCGTTCGCCTGACTAGTTACCCTTCATTTGTTTTATTAGTGAGTTTTAAAAAAAAGAACAGTTGTTAGAATTGTCCCATACATAATATCTGTCTAGTGCAGTGTAATTTTTTACTGTTATTCTCACAGTTGGTCTGCTTCTCTTTTTAAAATTAAAAAAAAAAGAAATCACTGGAAACAAAGGCAACATGAGCTGAAATCCTTTAATAATTCCAAACAATTTTTCAGGCACACAGAATGAACTAAAATCCTTTAATGATTCCAAGCAATTTTTATTTTAAAAAACAGTTTTCCTTACAGTTTGCTGCTGTTCTCCTTTTGTGTCTGCTGTCATTGCTGCCTGCATATTTTTTAGTTATTCCAGTATCTGCTGCCACAAAACCAGATTCCTTCTCAGTTTACTGTTTTTCTCTTTTACTTTCTGACACTGATGCATTCTCTGCTGTCACCAAGATCACCTTGCTCGATTATTTCTAATAGAACATCAACAGCAGCAGCAGCAAGCCCTGCTGATGCCAATTCTGTTATCTGAACAACTTTCATGGACTTAATTACTTCTTTCTCCAAGGAGACAGCTAAAATACTGCTATTTTGTAACATCCACAACACAGGAATTTTGGTTTTCATTCTGAAACTCCATATCAAACACATTTTTCTCCAAATTCTCACTGTTTACTTTCAAACTCTCCATAGCTTTTCTGTTCTCCTCCATGCTGCTGGCTCACTTAAGCCTCTTCATTGTTGCTGTAGGAGCCCTCCAATACTATCTAGCAGCTCCAAAGAGTAAGGGTCCTTTATTAAATACATTATTTACATATTATAAAATATTTACAAAATATTTACAATCTTCAACTATACCATCTCCAGTATAACTTCATAGCTATACATTTATTTTCTAATCTTATACATACACCTTATAACCCCTACTCTTTTCCCCACAGCTAAAATATTTTTTCAATATTTCTGCCAACATCCATTCACCACTGAATTTTATTTCATTCAGTCTTTTATTATATATATTCCATATTATATAAAATATCTTTTTATCCATTTTTATAAAGTACTTATTCTTACTTTTATAATAACCGTATTCCAACATACCCATGTCTATATACTGTATATGTTAATTCCTTCCAAATAATTATCTTCACATAACTTTTTTCATGATTCCTTTACCTTTCTACATTTTATAAATACATGCTCTGTTATTTCAACTTCATCAGTATAAATACATATTTTTTCGATTTTTCTTTTGTATGGCATATTCACCTTCACTGGTAGTTTTCTTATGGGCAATCCAGAAAAAAATCTCCTCACTCCGTATATTTTTAACACCATTTTATTCTCAGCTTTATTGCGTTTATTTTCTCGTCCCTGATTCTTTGCCATGGTTAAACTCAATACCATTATATTTAAGAACCATATTTTCCATTTTTCCTATACATTGCTTAGCTTTATTTTTTTATAATATTATTTTCTCTTGATATTCTTTTATTTCCTCATTTACAGCTTCTTTTCCTCTTTTTAATTTGTTCATCATGCACCATATATTTTTATTTTTCTTTCATTATTGCACTTAACTTTTTTCTTCTTTTATCAATTTCAGTACTTTATATAAATTTAATGATGATGCATATACTATCAGATTTATCAATCCCAGTCTTCCTTCTTCATACTTAATATACAGTATACCTCTTGTCATAGGATTTAATCTGGATCCCCATATAAATGAAAATACAATTAACATTATTTCTTTCTCACATTGTATTGGAATCATACAAACATTTGCTAAATAAGCTATCTTTCCTATCAATACAGAATGTATTCTTTTCTTTTTGAATGACAATGTATATGTTCTCCAAAATAAACATATATTTCTTAACTGTTTCCTCATGTGTTCCCATTGTTGTTTTCTAGTTGTCTCATTTCCAAATATAATAACTAGTATTTTAATTTCTTTCATGTTAAAATGAAACCTTCCATATTGTAGCTTTTCCCCCAAGTTCTAGACTCGCCTCTCTGGTTTTACTCATAACTATGGCACTCAGACATAAGTATGTTTATAGGTTTTTCCATCCATTACTTAATCTTTGTTACTAATGCCATATCATCCACATTTGAACTCATTGTTGGCATTTTAATTCCTTCCATTGTTATATATTCTGCCACTTTCAGTGGTGTATTTGATGGTACTTACTATTGCATTCACAACTAATGCAAATAAAACACTACTTGCTGGATGTCCCTTTTTATGTTGATTTCTTTATTTAACCATCCATTCACTACTACTTTCACTTTATTTCTCTCATATGCTGTAGCACAAATCTTTTGTATCTTCTCACTTATATTGCATTCTTTCATCATGTCCCAGAGTGTTTCATGTTGTATCTTATCAAATGCCTTGTCCAAGTCACCTGCCATAATTTTTGCTCCTGCTTTCCAATTTAATATGTCATCTACAATTTCTCTTATTAATAGTAGTAATTCTTGACTTCCTTTTCTCTTTCTTCCAAATATCGTATCATCCTATATTTTATTTAATTTATTTTCCAATCTAATTTCTATAATTTTTATAAAAATATTGTAATCTGAATGCTTAAGCACTATGGATATGCAGATTCTTAAATCTTCTCTCTTTCCTTTTTCTCATATCAGTTTCATGGCTCCAAGATATATTTCTTCCTGTCTGAAACATTCCTCTAACCATTCATTCAACACCTATACAAAATATGCCTTTCTACCAGTCTGACATATCTTTGTCTATATATTATATTCCATCTAGTCCAGTTGCTGATTCTAAGTTCACAATTCTTAATGTTTTATTTACTTCTTCTATTGATGTTTCTTTTCCCAACTTTTTATTATCTTGTCCTGTGTGCTTTTTGATCTTCCATTTCTGTTTTCTTTTAATCTTATTTTCTTGAAATTTCTTTTCTTTATATATATAACTACATTCATTATTTCTTGTTGATTTCTTACACTTTCTCCTTTTTACTTTTTTTATTAGCCTTATTATCCTTTTGTTCTCTTTCACTATATTACTAAAATAAGGTTCTACCTCTTCTTTTTCCCTTGTAGAAAGTATATTTCTTTAAAAATACTTGTTAGTCTTCACTTGATTCATCTCATATATTTCTTTACCTGTCTATCAAAAAAACTCTTTTTATTTCTAACTAAATTTGTGACTGCATTGCTACTCATTTCTTTATACTTTTCCTTTCCTTTTCTTCTTCTTTCTTTCTTTCTTTCTTTCTTTGCATTTGTTTACCAGGAAAGTCCACTGGGCTGAAATAGAGCCCATTTTCATTGGATGCCTGGGCAGAAAAGCTCCACATAAAAAAAATATGTGTTTACAGAATATAGTAACAATGGAACAAATAAGGTTTAACAATCAGCAATTAATATTGATGTAATAACATAGAGAAATATATATCTTAGTTATTAAAGATGTTAGCATAACATTACATGAAAGATGATGATAGTAGAAGAAGGAGTAATAGTAAAGAGCTGAATAGTGTAAGAGGATCAAGTTATGGGGCACTGAGATCTGGAACATGAGCAATGTCATAGAGTTGAGAGGTGAAGGTGAAGGGACTTTTTAATAGAAGGAACCCTGTATGTGGACCTGCGTGATGAGAGAGTGTTCCAAAGATTTATAATACAGAAAGAGTAAAGCATTTGGCTACCTGGAAGTTTTGGTTTTTGACTAGCAACAAGGATTGTTTTTCAAATCTTAGGGGCCTTTTGGGTTGGTACAGTGTTAGCAAGGAAGTCAAAGATGGGCAGTCAGAGGGTTTGTAAATAATTTTATGTGCAGTGGTTAGTTGTAAATAGGTAAGGTATTATGGCAGTTCAAGCTAATTCAGTGAGTGTAGAGAGAAGCAGTGGTGAGAGGAATATTTAGCATTGGTAGCAAATTTAGTGATTTTGTTATAACAGGTCTCCATTTTGGTTTTTAGGGAGGATGGGGATATTGGTAATTAATGGAGCACCATTAAGAAGAAATGGTAGAAAGGAATGTCGAGGCAAGAGTTTATTTAGTGGAATGGTTAAGAAAGTGTTTGTGTCTATATAAGGTACCAAGTTTTTGGTAAGTCTTTTTGATATTATTGTTGACATGCTGGTCAAGGGTTGTTTTCATCGATAGTAAACGCTAGTAATTTTGTGTATAGGAGTATTTCTAACATAGCTTTGTTTTGTTTGTAGATAATACATTTAGACCTATTTAAGAGGATTTTTTTGAAGTGAAAAGCATAAGTTTGGTTTTATTAGGAATAAGGTGAAGATAGTTTTAGTCATCCACATTTCTGTGGCAGTGAAGGCTTCTTGAGTCAGAGACAGTTGTTGGGAAGTAGTATCTGCAGTGCAGATGATATGTGAATCATGTGCATATGGTATTACTGATCCCTGTTTGAGACAGTAGTGGAAGTTTTTAATGAAAATGCTAAAAAAAGCGGGCCCTAGAATTGAGCCTTGGGGAACACTGGTAGAGGTATTTAGGAATGATGAGGAAGAGTTATACCATTTAGTAGATTGTTGCCTATTTGAAAGGTAATTAGTGAAACAAGTACTTGAAGGAGAGAATAGGCCAAGTTCAGACAATTTTGAAAGAAGAAGAGAGGGAGCGATAGTATTGAAAGCCTTTGAGAGATCAAGGAAGAGTGCAGAAACAATTTTTTCTGCATTCTGAGCTTGATTAACTGTGTTGAGGAAGGATAAGAGGGCAGGAGTCATGCTATGTCCATGGCCAAAACCACGCTGAGTAGATAGAGGTGGATGCTGGAGTAAATAGCTTAAAAGCTGAGAGTGCATGCATTTTTCTAGGATGTTAGAGAGAGGGGAGAGTATGGCAGTATGGTGGAAATTTAAGATATTGTATTGTTGCCACCTTTATGTAAGGGGAGTATGAAGGATCTCTTCCAGATGAAGGGGGCATAGGATTCTTATATTGACCTGCTGAGAAGTATACTAATTGGGTAAGCAATAGTTTTATAGACATTTTCAGGTATTCACGGGGTAGGTTGTCTGGAGGACAACTACCAGGTTTAAGTTTGAGAAGTAGTTTAGTTACAGTGTCAGTAGGAATGGGAGAGAAAGAAAAAATTGGCATAGAGAAGCTTTCAAAAGATTTATTTGGGGGGGCGGAGCCTAATGGCTAACTAAGAACAGCTTGATTTTGAGCTCTTCATACTCATACTAGAAAATACAGGAAAAACTAAATATATTTAAAAAAAATTGGATAAATATTGAAGATGAAGTAATTTATAACAAAACTACCAATTGTTAAGAAAAAATTCTGAAATTTTCCTGTCAAATACTACAGAGGACATTCCAAACTGTTTGAAGATGAGTAACTCCAAGAATTCACACTCAGACTCTATTATAAAAAAAGAGATGCAACAGATATCTGCTACTTTGCTGGACTTATCACTAAAAATGGACAGATTTACTGAAAACCTAGAAAGTCTTAAGGATAACTGCCAAAAACAAACAGAAGTTTTTAAAGAAATCTTACAACAGCAACAAATAAAAATATCAGACATTGAAACTTCCTTAAGTGGTGTTGATGGGAGGTTAAAAGAAAGTGAACTACATACTCAATTTCTGCTACAACAGAACACTTGATTAATAAATAAAGTTGATGATATAGAAAATAGAGAAAGAAGGACAAACATAAGGATTTTTGGTCTTCCAGAGAAATCCGAAGGTGACGACATTATTTCATTCTTGAACTCTTGGTTTCCTGAAGTTCTCAGACTAAAAGAAGGCTTATTTTATGGGATAGAAAGGGCACACAGAGCTATCGGTAAGCCACTTTCTATTTCTTCTAAATCAGCTCCAAGATCCATAGTAGTTAAATTTCTTTCTTTTATGGACAAAGAGCTTATACTGAGATCTGCATGGAGGAAAAGTCCTGTTATGTATAAACAGTCATTATTAAGATTTGATAATGACTATTCAACAAGAGTTCTGGATATAAGGAAGAAAACATGGCCATTAGTAAAACTTTTAAAACAACATAAAATCAAAGCGCAGCTCTCTTATCCAGCCAAAATAAGAATTCAATATAACAACGACATGAGAACATTCAACAGCATAGAGGAAGCCACATCTTTCATAAAGAATAATAACATAATTCCACTACCTGAAGAAATGGACTGGTTAAATTCATCTTCTTTAAAAAGGGCTCCAGGAAAAAATATTTGGTCGGAGGTAAGAGAAAAAAAGAAACAAAAGACTGACAAAAAGAACTCTGATGATACTATTTCTCTCAAAGTATCGACTAAGGTATGATTATAATATATTAAAACTAAACTCTTTAATACACTAGTATAAAGCAGTTTTTTTCTTTTTTCTTTTCTTACTTAATTGTTTAGTTTAATATAATACTTAAATTTTAGTACTAATTAATAACTTACTAAAGCCCTGAAGTATATATTTATTCTCTAAATACTTGAAAACAATAACCAATGAAGTCTACTAGACATTCTTTTTATTTTGTCACTAAGCTTTTACTATAAACTGCCCTTTTAAATGGTCTTCTCTATACAACTACTTAGTTGATAAATTAAGGCACTTTCAATGCCTGAATAAATATTATCATTTTTAGTAATCACATTTATGTTATTTAAAAGTGCACATTCAAAATTCTTTGATTTAATTTGATGGAGTACTGTGATAAAAATGTTATACAATTGAATCACTCATGAACATTTTAGATGTATTCAGTATATTACTGTATTATTTGAAAGTAAAAAAACATTCGCGAGCCTTCTGCTCAGTTATTTTTAGTTTCCTTATCTAAAAAGTTGTTCACCACTTCATACATTGCAAGTGATATATTTAACTGTACATAGATGTAATTTAAGTAACTGGCCAGAAGATGGCATGCAAATACACACTATCACAGAGTTTTCTTCTTTAACACTGCTGTTTCTTCTCTATACAAGTATTTGGTTACTAGAACAGTGCAAAATAATTTATTCAAAAGTGCACATTCAAAATTCATTGATTTAATTTGATGTAGAGTATTGTGATAAAGATGTTATACAATAGAATCACTCATGAACATTTTAGATGTATTCAGTATATTACTGTATTATTTGAAAGTAAAAAAACATCCACGAGCCTTCTGCTCATTTATTTTTAGTTTCCTTATCTAAAAAGTTGTTCAGCACTTCACACATAGCACGTGATATATTTAACTGTACATAGATGTAATTTAAGTTACTGGCCAGAAGATGGTGTGTAAATACACACTATTGCAGAGTTTTCCTCTTTCACACTGCTGTTTCTTCTCTATACAAGTAGTTGGTTACTAGAACAGTGCAAAATATAATTTATTCAAAAGGGCACATTCAAAATTCATTGATTTAATTTGATGTAGAGTATTGTGATAAAAATGTTATACAATAGAATCACTCATGAACATTTTAGATGTATTCAGTATATTACTGTATTATTTGAAAGTAAAAAAAAAAAAAAAAAAAAACATCCACGAGCCTTCTGCTCAGTTATTTTTAGTTTCCTTATCTAAAAAGTTGTTCACTGCTTCATACATAGCACACGATATATTTAACTGTACATAGATGTAATTTAAGTTACTGGCCAGAAGATGGCGTGTAAATACACACTATTGCAGAGTTTTCCTCTTTAACACTGCTGTTTCTTCCCTATACAAGTATTTACTTACTAGAATAGTGCGCTATCATTGCCTGAATAAATATTGTTGTTCTTGGTGAATGCTTTTATGTAGCTTAGAGGTACACATTTACAATTTGTTAATTTGAATTAATGTAAAGTATATTAATGAAAATATTATAAAATGGAACCACTCGTGAACATTTTGGGAAGCATCTAGAACATTAATGTATTATCTGAGGGTGGACAGTATTCATGAGCCTTCTGCTCAGCTTTTTCAGTTTTTTTGTCTGAAAAGTTGTTCACCGTCCACATTCATAAGCACGCGATATATCCTAGCGTGTTTAGATGCAATTTAAGTTACTGATCACAAGATGGCATGTAAACACGCACTATCGCAGAGTTCTTTCCTTAACACCGCTGTTTTGATTACAGTAAAGGAAGCGTCTGCTTCAATTATTTTCACACTTCATAAATATTCTTTCATATTTTATTAAAAATGTTATGGTTTATTATCAATCCCAGCTAATATCTCATGCAAGTATAGCACTAGATCTGCTTTGAAGACAGCGCTATTATAACAAGAAAGATAGTGAATCATTTAAATACTGTCGTGTCTTAATGGGTGAGTGTCTGGTAAAAGTATAATACATGCGCTCTGTGAACACATCTAACTGACACTGTGTTAGATAAGTTACTTATAGTTATTAAGTTATATAGAAATGGAAGAAGAGGGAAGGAAAAGGGAAGGTGAAGAAAAAGTAAAAAAAAAAAAAAAAGATCCTGAGTGTCAGCTTACTGGGAATTATACTTTCATTTATCTAAAGATTGCTTTATCATACTTGTTATTGTATAAAAGAAGTACTATACGTAAAATGTTTATTATAAATGATTAGTTATGGGACAAGAGTGCTATTGCACCATTATCAAGGTAGATTTCTTTTGCAAGTATAATTCTAATTTTGACCTTTCTCCTTTCTGTTTTATAGTTTTAACATATAAGTTGAGACCTTTTACTAGTTACCAGACGCTCACCACATTTGTGATAAGCAGAAGACAATATCTGATATGTGTGATCTTTAAATTGAACTTAATAGAGAAAAGCTTATAAATAATAACTTACTAATAACAGAACTACAAAAGATCACATATGAGTAATTTAGGAGTGAAATCTTTTACACATTTTATTAATTTTAGATTGTGGAATTGTCAGAGTTAAAAAACTGACATTAACTGAAGAATGAGAAAATGCTTTAATGTAAAGCACTATAAATATTGCTTTAATTCTAACTGTTATTATATTAAATCTTATAAATGAATATTATTATTTGTAAGGACTTTAATTGGTTTTGATAAGTGGTTAGCTATATGTCAATTAACTTCACTTTGCTGATGTAATACCTTATATAGATCTAAAAATATGTAAAAAAAATCTCTTTTATTTTAAACAGTATCTATCTATCATACTCACTCTACTTCTTTTTATTATTAATAACAATGTTAAATATTACTAATGAACATCAATGATCTGACATTTGCTAATATATTATCTACAATTGGTAATTTGCAAAAATTCCATAATATTAATGAAAAATGAACATCTAATATATTGTTAAAGTAATTAACAAATGTCTTATTTAAAATTGTTTGCAATTTGAAATAATATCTCATTTTAGAATCTAATTAGTAATGAACAAAACTTCACAGGCTAGATATATATGTTATTTACATAATAAGTGTATCTTGTTCTCTGGTTTTAGTTTTCATTTTTTTGAGGAGCTCAATTTAAAGCAACATTTCCTCATTAATGCAACTATTATTATTGAGGGTAAATCTGTTTGAACTTTTAAGTCCAAACAGATTTGAGGTGCTAGACACTTCATGTTTGGGATTTAGAATGGTAAAATCATTAATTGTTTATTCAAAATATGTTAACGCAATGTTTTTCAGCTTTTTCATTTTTCAGTGGTCCAATTTGAAACTTTTTTTAAGCATAAATTGAAATAAATATATTCATTTCAAAACAACTTTTAAAAGAAAGGATAAATCTAATACTCAAAACACATTAATTTCCAAGGTAAAACAAAATTTCAAGAACAAACAATCCAAAAGAACAAATAAATACTTAAAAAAATGACAGACACAACTTTATTATCTATTAATATTAATGGTTTAAATAATTCTATAAAAAGGTAGAATTTTCTAAGATATTTGAAATTACAAAAAGCACAAATCATATTTATACAAGAATCTCATTTTAAAAGAGATGATAATTTCACATGGAAATCTATTGACTATCTAATTCTTTCTCACTCCCTATACAAAAAAAAAAACAAGAGGGGTTATAATTTTATGGAAAAAAAGTGTAGTTATTCCTCAGATCATTTACAAACACGAAGATAAAGAAGGGTTAATATCAATTGTAATAATAAAATATCAAAATAGAATTTGGACTTTAATAAATATTTACTGGATTCCTGGAATAGGATTGTCTACGGTTAAAAAACACATAGAATTAATTAACAAAGTAAATAAAGGTATGATAATAATGGGGGGAGATTTCAATTGTATTCTAGATAACTCTGAAACAACTAATAAAAGAAAGTTACGTCTCACACCCGTAAGTAAATATTTCAAGAGATGGTTAGAAAGCTTAAAACTAATAGATACATTTAATTTTAAAGATTCTAACTCATTAAGTTACACACATAGTGATTATCGCTTTAATACTAAAACAAGAATAGATAAAATATTGGTCTCCTCGGATTTAAACAGTAGGATAACAAAATTTTCTATTATTCCATGTCCCCTCTCAGACCATAATGCCTTAATTCTTAAAGTACAAATTGATTTCAAAAGATTAAACATTATAACTAGAATACCGGCTTACATCCTTAAATTAAAAGAGTTTAAACCTTGGCTAGATTCAGAAATCAAATATTTCTTAGAAACAAATCCTATTAACGATACAAATAATATAATAACTTGGGATACACTTAAGGCTTTTTTTGTATGGCAAGATTATAGGATGGTTTAAAAATAAAACAAAGGAATGGGAATCTGAATTACACAACATACAAAAACGAATAACAGAAATAAATACAAGATCTTATGATGTAATAGATTCTCAGGAAAAAAACGAAATTATAGATTTAAATAAAAAATACAATGCATTCCTCACTCATAAAACAAATCTAGCTTTGGAAAAACTAAAATTTGCTTCAATTTCAACTTCTCCAAAACACTTACATAATCTAGCAATGAGAATTAAAAAGCAGAACTTAGAAAATAACATCATAAATATAATACATGAAGGAAAAGGGGAAAAAAAAGTATCTGATGTGAATGGTATTCTTGAAGCTTTTAAGTTCTATTATGCTAAGCATTATGGAAATAATGATAATAATATTTCCTTTTCAGATCGAATATTTAATAGTTCCTTAATAAAAAAACTACCTGACCAATTAAAAGTAGAAATGGACAAGCATATTTCCATAAAAGAAATAAAAGATATAATTAAAGTAAGTAAAAACAACAAATCACCAGGAATGGATGGAATAATAATGGAATTATATAAAATTCTTCCAAATTCAGCAATTTCTCTACTTCATAACATGCTAAATGATATTTAAACTCAAATGATTACTCCACCATCCTGGAAATATTCACTAGTTACCCCTATAAAAAAAGATAAAAGTGATCCATCCCAATGTAGCTCATATAGACCTATCTTTCTGCTTAATAATGATTATAAAATCTTTATGTCTATCTTAGTAAATAGAATTAAGAAATCCCTGACTAAAGTCATAAATGAAGACCAAACAGGCTTTATATTTGGAAGACACACATATGACAATATTCAGAGAATTTTAACCATTATAGTAGCTTTGAATAGAGACAATTCAGAAGCTCTTATAATCACATTAGATATAGCGAAAGCATTTGATTCGGTAAACTGGAAGTATCTATTTAAAATTTTGGAACTTTTTGAATTCCCATTAAACTTTATAAATTTAATAAAGAATATATATAAAGATAACCTGGCCTATGTAAAATTAGGCCCATTTACCTCGGAAGCTTTCAAAATAACTAAAGGCTCTAAGTAAGGTTGCCCTATGTCTCCCATACTGTTTGCCCTGGCGATAGAATTATTTGCATCTGCAATACGAAGTGATCTAAAAATAGAAGGAATTAACTTTTACAATAAATTTAATTCTAAAATCATGTTATTTGCTGACGATATATTGCTGACTTTAAGACCGAGTGAAGAGTCCATGCAAGAATTAGAGAAACAAGTAGAAGATTTTTTTTTCCATTTCAGGTCTTTGTTTCAATAAATCCAAATCAAAACATATACTTCTAAATAAAATAGATGACTTGCATCTGAATAAATATCAAATAATTGGAGAAAAGGTTTCTTCACTAGATTATCTAGGAATTCTTATATCTGAGAACATAGATACTACCATGACCTTAAATTATAATAAAATCCAAAATTTAACTCAAAAACAAGTTAATAGCTGGAATAAATTAATGTTAAACTTGGAAGATAGGTTACAGTTAATAAAAATGATATTACTACCACAAATAAACTATATAGCATTAGCAATCCCTATTTTACCAGATAAAAAAGTTATAAAGACAATACAGAAACTTTTAATGGATTTTCTTTGGTATCCAAAAAAGAATAGAATTGCTTTCTCACATCATATTAGACCCTGGGACTTGGGAGGAATTAAATTTCCAGACATAGAAACGTATATTAAAGCTTCCATCATTAAACTTTTACTAACTTGGGTAAAT
This sequence comes from Protopterus annectens, assembly GCF_019279795.1. NCBI lineage: Eukaryota > Metazoa > Chordata > Ceratodontiformes > Protopteridae > Protopterus > Protopterus annectens. The sequence goes on from NC_056746.1 coordinate 758,569,258, forward strand.
CCAAATTATTCATCCGCATGGAAAATTTTACATTTAACTTTCTTCTTAAATGAAAACAAAATATTAAAAAATATGGATTTGGAGAATTATAATAACATATTTTGGCATGTACTATGTAATAGCTTACAAAATAAAACAACAAAGCTCACTAATTTATCATATCTGAATAATATTTATAATCTATTTAGAAAATTTATAATTACAAATCCAGACATAAAATTATGGTTCGAACTCTTAATACCATTTAAAACATCAAAGAATTTTAAAGAAAAATCCAAGAAAAATACTCATTAATTGGGAATCCAAAACTTTATTTACTGGTTTCAATGCTTAAATAATCACAGTACTTTAACCACCCAACAAGTAATAAATGAGTTTAGTATATTTGAAATAGACAGAACAGAGCTTCAAAAAATACTACAATATGCAAGTGATTTATGTAGAATTATTAATGATTCAAACTTTAATACTATACCTAAGTTCATAAAATATATGCAAGAATTGATTTATGGAAATCATAATAAGCTAATTTATATATCTAAATTATACAAAATTTTAATAGTGTATAAAACCAAAATAGGTCAAAATGTTGTGAACATTTTAACAAAGGGCTTGACAATAAATCTATCATCTGAAGGTATGAATGACCTTTTGTTGTCAGTTAAGCTAACATCAAACTTCCAGATATGGAAAATCTTCACATGGACATTTTTACATAGAGCCTTTTATACACCATATAAAATAGCCAAATTTGACCCTGCCCAAAAGCCCACATGCTGGAGATGTACTGTAAACTGCGAAGCAGATTGGATACATATATTTTATGATTGCATTAAAAAATTCTGGGAAGATATTAATATATTTCTTCAAGCCATTTATAATGATAAATTTGTTCTAACAAAATCTTTAATTTTTTTGAATGTAGATGACTCAGTAACTATGAGTAAAAGTGATCAATATCTTTTATGGTCTATTCTGGCTGTAGCCAGAAAATGTATAACAAGAAAATGAAAATCCACTATCCCTCCAAGTTACGAAGACTTCATATCTCTATTAAAGGAATCTGCACAAAAAGAAATAAAAGTCAAAGAAGAAAGAATTTTTCCCGGACGTTGGACAGACAATCTTTGGAATAAAATCTTAGTACTTATAGACACATTACAAAAGGATAGAATTTCTTCTACATGAAATTGAAATGTCATAAACTAAGATGGACTTATGTGAATATATGCCAGTAAAGGTTATACTAGTTCTATGAGATTATTCCTCTTTATAACCTTATTGGTTAATCCTTTTCATTGGACCATCTGTAAATATTGTACATATTGTTATAGTTATTAACTATTTTCTTTTATTTTGAATTGTAATTTAAATTTACTGTATCATAATTTGTCTACAAACAAAAAAAATAAAAATTATTTAGCAAAAAAAAAAAAAGATTTATTTGGTGGACACTGGATAGAAATATGAGATTAATTAGGGAAGGAGTCCTTAAGTTTGGCTATAAAGTGTGAGTTAAAGAGTGTAACAATTTCTGTTGTCTTTTTTTCTGGGTTAGGGCAATGATTGTGTCTGGTGACAGGATTTAGTAGAGAAGAGATAGAGCTCCAGAATTGTTTAGAGTTTTGTCTAATTTTTTATTGTAAATCTAGATAGTGATTTTTTTTTATCTTTAATGACTAAGCATTTTACTTGGTTACGAAGTTGCCTGCAATGTTGAAGGTCTGATGGTTTGCCGGTTTAATGACATTTTTTCCAGGATTTATCTCTGACAGACATACATCGTTTAGTGCTTCAGGATAGCCAGATGGCATGTTTAACTTTTACTCACTTTTGCTGGAGAAGGGACAAATTGTTTAAAATTTTAAGGAATATTGAATTGAAGAACTCAACAACCTCATCAAGAGGAAGGATATTTAGTATATTACAGTTGATGGAGGTCAGATGCTAGCTAAAGGTTGTTGGGTTAAATTTTGTTAGATTTCTAGAATGTTTTAATTGATGTTGGCTAGGAATTGGAGAGGTCTGGAGAATACCATAGGCAGGTTGGTGGCACTGATGTTGAATTGTAGGGTACCTACAGAAGATAATTTATTAGGATCTGAAACCAGTATCCAGTCAAGGATAGAGCCATTGTATTTAGTTTTATTGGGTCTAGTTATGTTTGTAATTAATTGGATAAAGTTGAAGAGGTTGATTTTGGAAGATGATGGATGGTTAGATTGATTTAGCCAGTTAATGTTATCATCTCCCAATATGACTGTTTCATTTTTGATATTGTTAGAGGTCCAAGCTAGTATTTCTTCCAGGAGGGGAATATTGTTGTTAATCTTTAGGAACAATATTATTATTTCTGAGGCAGAGAATTGAGGAATATGGTTAGAGTATTTAACTATTTTAAAGGAATTTGGAAAGAGGAGGGCAGCACCTCCACCTTTTTTTGTGAGGTCTTTCAGTTCTTAAGCTGGAGTCACCTGGTGGTAGGAATTCTGGGTGATTTATGTAAGGTTTTAGCTAAGTCTCTGTTATGGCCACTATGTCTGGCTTAGTATGAGGTATCCAGGCATGGAATTTTGGAATTTTATTTCTCACCCTTTGAATACTTATGGTCATAATATTTACTGATTTGTTTGAGTTAGGTTTTTTACAAGTGAGGTGGTCCTGAAGAAGTATAAGGCTATTGGAGTTGCTTTTACATGGGAGGATTATTAATTTGGAGAACAAACTACTGTTAAGACTGTAAAGACTGCATGATATGTTAGAGTACATATTGGAAGTAAGGGTATGAGTTGATGTGATTGTTGTAGGTTTTGGGGGTAGGCAGAATGTGTCTAGTGATGTTAGTTTTAGTAGGAGAAACATAGCAAAGGAGAGAGAGAAACTCATTCCCTCCAATACAGCACTTTTGATTGAGCACCTTTAACTCCTAGTGGGCATGGCTTGAGCCTTTAAAAAATAAAGTTATCACCTTACAATTCTAACAAATACACATTGACGTAGGTCAAATATCAATACAATTGTGTTTGCCATCATGTATGCTTCAAGATAAAATATTCTGATACCTTGTACAGGGCATGGTTTTGGAATTATTAATGCAAATATGAACAAGCAATATTTGACACCTAGAGAAGCAGTAGGGGGTAACTGCAGATGCACCTGGAGGCATCACTCGGATGTAATAAGTTAATTGGAATAGAAGTAAAGGTGAACATGCTTTGAGTTGACTGAATGTAATACAAATGCAAGAAAATAGGTGGTGCTGCAAGGATAATTTAAAGTGTGTGGAATGTTCGGAGTAAGATGTCAAAGCAGGTGTAGTGACTTGAATTAGGGTGGAAGAAATGGTTTATTGGCTAGTGTTGCAGGGAGGTGTTAGAAGGGGTAGAGTTATGTTGAGTAGAAATTAAATTGATAAGAAGGTAGGTGGGAATGGGGGTAGTGTAGGGGAGGGGAGTGAGCCGAGTGCAGCGAGGTGAACGGAGTGGGCAGAGCCTGACTGGAGGATTCAGCAGGCAGCAACAGAGTCAATCAGTCATGGAGGTAAGAGCATCTCAAAGTAAAAGTAATGTAATCTGAACAAGCAGCAGCAGAACAGTGTTATCTGGGAAGGGGTAGTGGCTGTTTCGCTGAGCTTATATAAAATTAACAGCACACTAAGGGAGTGGGAACATCAGTATTGAATCAGGCTTGGTGGGCATGCCAACTAGAGTATCAGTTAAAAATTAAGCAGGAAACAAATTAAGTAACCCAGTCTGAATAATATTGTAAGGCAGGAAGATACATACAATGCAGTATAAGGACTGCTTGCAATATAAAGTTTTTTTATGCTTCTTCTTAGTGCATGCACTTCAAGCAGTGTGGATTGGGAAGGTCCATTTAAGTTTGTGGTGCAGTATTGAAGTCTGCGGTGGCAGGAGACAAATTAGTTAGGGCTTTCTTCTCGACAAACAGACACACCAGAGATAGAGTGGTATGGAAAATGTCATTTTTACCATTCCAAATGTCATTTCTTATATTTGTCTGTAAAACCTATTCACCATACCATCTAGTTCTTACAAAAATAAATATCTCATTCCCATGTGATCTATCCATAATTGCATAATTGTTTCTTCACCTTCTTTATCTAACTATTTTCCATTTATTGTCTTAATCCCTTTACCTATTTTTGTATGACCATTCCTTTCTGGAGTTTCTATCCATATAGCCCAGTGATCTGAAACAAAACAAAAATTCCTTCTTGTATTATTTCTAAACTTTCAGAAATAATAAAATAGTCTATTAGTGTCATTAAATTATTTCTTTTCTGTCTATTGTTTATTATTCCAAATATTTAACTTACCACTTTTAATGATTCTGAATGTTACTTTTATATCCCCACTCCTTTTTGTTTTCTTTTTTCCCTTAAATAACAGTTTAAATCACCAACTAGTCTTATGTCCATATTTACACTAATGTCATCTAATATCTGTTTAAACATATCCTGTCTTCCTTTCTTTGTAACATATGCATATATTGTTATAATTCTATAGACATTTTCTTTCCACTTCGCATCTAATATTGTCATTCTACCCATTATAAACAAAGTATAGTTTAAGATGTCTATTGATTGCTTGCAAATTATCCCTATACCTGAGCATGTTTCTTTTCATATATTTCATATAATCTCATTCCCCAATAACCTTTCTATGTGTAGTCTCACTTCTCCTGTTAAAATTCTTATGTCCTCTAAAATTATCATATCCAGTTACAGTGTTGCACACTATGCTAATATCCCTAGTCTTCATTTTAAATGTTTATACCATATGCATTAATTGCTATAATATTCATCTTTTTATCTATTTATTTTACTTTTCCTACATCATTGTCTCTAATGTCTTTTCTTATTTAATCTTTTTCTTTCCTGTTCTCTTTCATTCCTAATCCAATAATTTTTTTTTTCCTATACTTGACCCTTTTCCACTGAATTTTTTCTTCCTTTCAATACCTTACAATTCAACTCTTCTTCTTCACACCTTATTATTTCTTTTCTCTTTGAGTTTATTATCCTTTTTCCTTCTCGGTATTTGTTATTGTTTGCTTATTGTTCTTGTTCTATTTTTTGCTCAATATCTTGCTCCTGGCTTGCTTTTTCTTTACTTACTTCTATAATTTCTTTACAGTCCATCCATAAGTACCATCTTCTCACATTTAAAACATTTCAGTTCACATTTTTTTCATCATGACCCACTTTACCACAAATATAACATTTTCTTTTTTCACAGTTATTAAGAAAATTATCACATTTTCTACAAAAACATGTTTTTTGTTGCCCCCAATGTTTTAGTGTTCCTCATTACCATCCACACTTATCAGACTTGCAATGTGCACAATCTTTTCATTTGCCATTATTAATACCACATTGGATTCCCATCTCCCAGTACATAAACATCTATTATAAATTTTAATAACATCCATCACATCTTTGCACGTGGTCTTTAAATATTATTTTAATGTCTCTTCACTTCAGTGCTAAATTGAATGAATGCTATTTTGTTGCTTCTCTACTGGTATTTGAATTCCATGGATTACTATTTTTCTTTAGTACACATTGTCCAAAAAACTTTTCCATGCACTGTCCTGTTTCAAATATAATGTCACAAAGAGTCTTTATTAATATGTACAAAAGCTCTTACCTCTTGAGAAGTATTGAATTGTGTTTTTATGTTGTCCCAGCTATCATACCTATCTAGTTCTTTCTCTTTTTTTACTGATTATCCTTAAAGGAATTTTTTCTTTCTTGTTTCCATTTTATTTTCTTCTTTTGTCTTTCCTTCCTTTCCTTTATCTGCATACAACTTCTTTTTCTTCACTGTTACATCTGCTCATTCTTCCTGTAGTCCGTCCATGATGTCTCCCCATGATGCTGCTTTCTTACTGGTTCATTCTGCAACAATAAATGTTGCAATAAAACATCCTGCAACCCTTGGTTGTTATAACACATCCAGTACTCTCAGTTCCACTTTCAAATAACTTTTGCTGAAACAGCACATCACCCTCATTTTTTCACATACCATCAAATCTCCTTTCTAAATGCCTGTAGGTTCCTTCACTTTCATACGCACCTCCTTGGCTTCTAAATTCTTTGTGAAGGCAAAACCAGCTTTGCACTACATACAATCTTCTCATTCACCTTTGCACCCTCATTGACCACTGTATCATCATTCTTTTGCAGTCATAGCCAAATTATCACTGCCTTCTTGATTCTCATCTATGATTCTTCCAGCTTCACTGGGCTACCACTGTGCACAGAATGGAAGCAGGAAGTGCAACTGTGCAATATGTCCCCTGCTCAATTCAAAGTCCCCCGATGCTTTTACAAAATTTCCCCTAGGAGTATAAATAACACATGTGGTCTTTCCTGAAAAGTGACCACTAACCTAGCTGGAGTTATACAGTCAGCAAAGGGTAATATAAGTAAAAAAATGGTACCTCTCTAAGCTTCCAAGCTGCCTTTGGATGTGTTAGCTTCCCTCCAACATATTTATGTGCTACACATGCTCTGATTTTCTCATTCCAGTTTGTCTTATTTTGTAGTTCACTTCACTTTTTTTCCAGTATCTAAAGGGATCCTTACATATTGTTGGGAATTGCTTTTCAGCAAAGAAAACTAACACTAGTACTTGGCCTTTTTGATATTAAATTCCTGAGTCTTTCATCATTGTTAAGCAGCCTCATTTGCACCCCTTGTGCCCTTTGCATATGTTATTGGCATAAAATCTTTTAACGTATGGTTCAGATTTACAAAATGTGCTTTCTTACACCTGAATGTTTTTTTCCACTAACATCTCATGTGGATTTTCTGAGAGATGGAAGACAGCCTGACCTAAATTAGATTAGTAAGGCTGTCGACTGCCAGAAACTGACATGTTTCAGGAACCTCTACCGTATAACATCTTAAATGGGGAAAATGTTAAAGCTTACGGTACTTGTCTTACAGGAAAAAGCAGGTGATGAAACCTAGGGTTTGAGTTGGTTGCAAATCTAGCAATTTTATTATAACACATTTCAGGTTTTGCATGGTCAGACTTTTTAAGGTTGGTGAGTATAGGTGATGCATACAGTAGGGTTGAGATCAAATGTGTTTGAGCTGTTGTGGCTTTTGTGTTGTTGGTAAGGTAAAATTTATTTCTATACAGACTACCTAGTTTTTGTGTACTTTTTATGGTTTGAGATATGTGGAAATCAAATCTCATGTTATTGTCTATTTCAACTCCTAACAGCTTAGTATGGGTGGTAGGAGAGATTATGGTTTTGTTGACAGATTTGATAGTGAAAGAGGAGGGGCTGTTGTAGTTTTGGTTGGGTGAAATAGCATGAGTTTCATTTTGTTGGGGTTCAGGATGTGGTGGGAGTCTGTTAGCCATGTTTCAATTGCAAGAAAGGAGTTTTGGGTGAGCACATGTAATTCTTGAACAGTAGGGGCAGCACAAATTACTGTGAAATTGTCAGTGTACTGAATTAGGGATGCATGTGGGACTGAGGTGTGGAGGTTGTTTGTGAATAATGAGAAAAGGAGGGGACCTAGTATGGAGCTCTGGGGAACACCTATGGTGGTAGGTAGAAGGGATGATAGATCTTCCTGCCATCATACTGCTTGCTGCTATCCAGTCAGATAGTCTTGGAACCAGTCAAGAGCAGACTGGAAAAAGTTTAGTGAAGAAAGGGTGGTTAGGAGTTTGCTGTGGGAGACCAGATTGAAGGCTTTTGATAGGTCTAAGAAAATAGAGGATACATATTTATGATTGTTTCTGTGTTGATTTATTGTGTTGGTAAAAGATAATGTGGCAGTGGTTGCACTGTGATGTGGACAGAAACCATGTTGTGACTGAGTTAGTATGTTATTTGTTTGCAGATAGTGCATGGGCTGTGTAAGGACAATTCTCTCTAATATTTTGGACAGAGGGGATAAATTAGAAATAGGTCAGTAGTTGACTAGGTCAGTACAATTGCCTCCTTTGTGAAGTAGAATTATATGGGAGGTCTTGCATAAGGTTGGAATTTGGTGTTCAACTATGGATCTGTTTATAAGTATTGAAACTGGGTATGTTATTGCTTCGGCTGTTATTTTTAGATATTGGGGTGTTAAATTGTCTGCAGCTAGAGTGGTGGGCTTTAGTTTACTAAGCATTTTTTTATTGTTACAGTTGAGACTGGCTGAATGGAGAAGGTGCTTTCAGCTTTACTAGAACTTGACTGTTTGGGGTTGGGGAGAGTGGCTGCTTCTAGATAAGGCTGCTATGGATTCGATAAAGTATTTATTGAATTGGGTAGCTGTACTATCTGTATTATATGAAGTTGTGGGATGTGGAGTAGTTGTTTTACCGGGTTGGAATACATTTTTTATTGCTGACCAGAATTTTTGAGGGTTCTTTTGGTGTTTAGTTTGGATATCGGTGTAGTAATTTATTTCGTCTTGCCTGATGTGTGTCTTAGCTTTGTTTCTGAGCTCTTGTTAGTTTTGTTTGGTGGTGTTGGATTTTGTTTTGTATCATTAATTCCATGCTTTATCTCTTGAAACTAGTAGAGATCTTGTTTCTTTTTTTAGCCATGGAACATAATTAAATTTTACACCTATGGTTCTGGTAGGGGCGTGAATGTTTAGAATAGAGAGGAAGGTATTATTGAAATGATGGATAGCATCTTCCAGGGGAAGTTGTTTCAGTGGCAGCCAGGTGGAGTAAGGAGCTGATGAAATTTTTGGGGTTAAATTGTTTTGTATTTCTTATTTGTTGGTAAGTTATTTGTTTCTTTACATTGGTTCATTGTCTGATTATGTAGGTTGGTAGATGGCCATTTAGGCAGTCTGGGAGACAGCCAGAGTAGAAAATATGAAGTGGTTTGTTAGTTAATATCCAGTCTAGTATGTATTGTTTATTGTACGTTTTACTGATCCTGTTAGGGGTTTGTATGAGTTGGGTAAAGCTATACAGATGAATGTGATTAGTGGGATTTTGAGAGTGACAAGCTGTCCAGTCTATATTAAAGTCCCCAAGAATAATCATTTCTTGAGGTATGGGTTTACAAACCAGCCTAGTATGTTTTGCAATGTGAGGGTATTGTTACCAGGAGGGATGTAGGATCCAATTAAGTTAATATGTTTATTTGTGTTTAGGGTAAGTTTGGCAAGTAATACTTCTGCTTTGTCAAAAGTTGGGATGTTTTGTTTGGAGACTTCTAGCGTTAGATGATTTTTATATAAAAAGACAACACCACCGCCCTTTTTCCCTGATCTGTCAAGGCATAGGATATTGTACCCTGGAGGGAGTATCTCATTATTGGAAGTGGCAGGTTTAAGACATGTTTTGGTGAGTAGGACTATGTCTGGGGAGTATACTGCTAGATTGGAATGTAGGTCCTGAATTTTGTACTGATACTTCTAATATTAAGGTTAAGAATTAGAAGGTCAGATTTGCCCCTAGTGGGGATTGTTGAGGATTGTGTCTGTTTGCAATATGCAGCAGTAGAACAATGAGGTTTGGTATGTGGACCAGGGTTGGGGTGAATGTCGCCACTAAGAGCTAAGTTGGAGGCAATAGAAACCAGTGTTTTTAAGAATTTAAGTAGGTGTCTATCATAATTTAGAGGAGGAGTGGGTGTGGTGGCATGAGGGAGTGGGGAATAGTGAGTGAAATGATGGATACATATGTTGAAGATGGATGGTGATATAGTGATGTTTTTCATATGTTTGAGTCAAATTACTGTGTGTGGAGGTAGTGTGGTATGAGACTGATTGTTGTATGGTAGTATAATAGCTGGTATTGTGAGCTGCTACAATTAAAGTAGGAATAGAGAGTTGTATCAATGTTCTTTGATGATTGGGAACTTGGGAGTCTCATTGTTATAATTGACAAATATGTATATTGTTAGGGATAAGTTGTGTTTAGAATCTCTAGTTAATTGAGTATTGAGTGAGAGCTGTGAAGAAATAGCATTAAGGATCTTCACGTTGTACAGAGAGATTGATTAGCCAGTAAGCTAGATTGGTGGAAAGTATTGATTGGATGAGCTTGGGAGGGTGTGGCTAGTTAAGTATAAATGAAAGGGAAGTGGGGGTGAAGATATAGCCTTTTCATCCTATTCATGCAGGAGTAGGTGTTCCTTACTCTAACAAATGCAAGTCATGTCTGTGACTTTCTTTGTTTTTGGCTTTGGCAATTAATTTACTCTTGGATCAGTAAGTTATGTCTCTTTAAATACCTGCTTTTGAGAGTGCAGCTTATGACTTACTCTCTGTTTTGATATTACAGAAGGAAGCGTAATACTCTGTTAGGTTACTTTCCCTCTCTTAGAAGGTTTATCACTATAGGGCTTTGCCTCACTGCCCCCATACAGGCATAATCCTTTATTTGTATACAGGAATCTTCACAACATTTTCCATATCATGCACCGTGTTTTTGCACTGACTTCTTTCACTAACTTAATCACTGGACTTTTTTGGTCAAGTCACAGTAGACTTACAATGACAAACATTTTTTTTTCAACTCTTTATAGTCAAAGCCAAAATTTACTTAATTTTGAAGTTTTTGCACCTATCCTTTTTTATTTCTTCAGACGCTTCAGCAAGGGTCAGCATATGCACATACATGGTCTACTCAAAACAGCCTAAAGTTAAATGCAAAAAAGTGCAGAGTAACAGTACTTAGCAAATAATGCTGTATTCCCCCATCTCATATGTTATAAGTGGTACTCCACTTCAGACAGAGATGATCATAAGAGTTATGCTTTTGTCATTTGATCATCATGTTCAGTCATAGTCAGGAAATTTGTCTATTTCACTCAGTTAATTAAATGAGAATATCTTCAAGAACCAAAGAAGTCATCCTACCCCTGTACACTTCCATTCTCAGGGGTTGGGGTTGGCATAATCGTTAAAGTGTGTACAGGGTTCTAGTCTCATCTTTGAGAAAAATTACTTAGTCTTTAAATGGCCTGCAATGGCAGCTAGCATAGAACTTACCTCATCATTGGATGCATTGCCCCCTTTGTATGCATAAATACAAACATATTGCTCAACTGGAAAGGCCAAAGAGATTTCTAATGAAGATAATTAAAATTCCTGAATTCTTCAACTATCCTGAAAGATTAAAATGACCATCTTTATGCTTAGTGGCTTACTGACTGCTCATTGATTACTTTCCCAGCCATGAAATACCTATTCCTCTTTAATATCCTATTTCTTCCCAAAGCCTCTATTAGCACCTGTATTATAGACCTAACTGTACATCAAAACATTAACAAGATTTGCTAGTGGGATAGGTTCCTAACACAGTCTGTTCTCAACCTATGGAATAAGTTGCCACTAGAGGTCAAATGATGTACTACTATGGATACTTTTAAGGCTACTCTTGAAGACAGGATGAGGATACCAAGCTTATAAGATAAGACCTGCTCACTTTGGGAGGTTATTAGTGTTAAGTGCTTGATAAGGATGGCAGGATATTTTACATTTGCATTTAGTGAGGGGCATGTGGCTAGTTATACCTTGTCTAATATTCCTATTTTCCTATGACTGTGTATTTTTAACAGTGTGATCAGCTGCTGCAAATGCCAAACTGTTTACTGTAAACAAAATTAAATAATAAATACACAAATCACACAATTACTCTCAGATTTAATGTTTCAATTTTTCCTTTTCAAATATAATTTAAAATTTAATCAATAAAAAAAATTGCATAGAAAAACAGAAGTGATGCGAAAGTGAATTTTATGCTTTCATACAATTTTAATATCAAGTGCTTTTGACTGTGAGTAGGTCTTCTTCAGAATAAGAACAATGATCTAAAACACCTGTTTAAATACCATACATGCAATTCACATAACCATCTGCGGTGGTGGTGGTGCTGCGGTAGCATTGTCGCCTCACAGTAAGACACTGTCTGGTTCGATTCTCAGCTAGAGCGTCTTGTGCGTCAGGGCTGGTAACTCGGCATGTAAAAATCAACTATCAATCATTAGCGGACCAGAGTTCCGCTGTGGCAACTCCTAAATAGGAAAAGCCGAAAGACACAAACAAACATGCAATTTACATAACCAATTAAAAACACTTCATCAAGCAATTCAATTGACTCTTAAAAAAAAGATTCTAAAATTCAATATACTGCTTTGTAATTAATGTTACTATTCAAGCCAGGAATATTATAGGTATGTAACTCAAGTTGCCATTTGAACTCTCTAAAATCCACTTCCTCATTTCTATCACCATTAAATTCACTACTAACATGGTCAATGACACAAAAATAAAATTTCTTAAACATCCTACATATAGATGTGTGGTTGGCCAATGCATTGCCAGCAACAAATAGGAGTCACAGTAAAGAGAAACTCATACCAAACGATAACATAAAAAACAAACTCAGCAACTTACTTTACATACAAGGGGAATTTAATAATAAAGCCAACACATTTTTTTTCCATGTAGGCATCATGCTGCACTGCTAACATGCCTGTGAACATTTTTAGATTCAGTAAGCACTGCTGCATGGCACGCACGAGTGCACCAACAAGGAAACTTCCATGGCATGCAATTCACCTCATAAGCAGTACAACCTGGCCAGGTGCCCAGCATGGGACTCAGCATTGTGAGCCATCTCAATAGCAACTTTTGGGAGAGAAGCAGAGCATTATGCATACTTATTTTGCAGACATTCATCTTGTATATTGGTAAAACAGAGGAAAATACATTTACATATTTGTGGGGCATTCCTAGCTCTGGCTTCTTGGACCCAGGTATCCAACGTTCCCCTCATTCTCCTCTTCAAGTCATCATAATGGTGATGACACTGCTCACCTGAGCGTCAGATACCAGTAACACTGGTGAGTTCCCTGGCCAACCTGTCTCAGAACTCTGTCTTATACTCCAAGCTCTAGAAACCACTCTGCATTCATGATTTTTTGCCAGGAGCCCAACAAAGACCCTGGATTCCTGCACACCCCATCTCTGCCCTCAAAAGCATCACCTTCACCAGCACCACCTGCCATAGCACCAGTTGATCAGACTCCGAAGACTGTTGCAGAATTCCTGCCTATTGCACCTAATATAGGCTGTTTTCCTGCCCTTACATGTCACTGAGCAACATTCAAAAAAGTACCACATTGCTTAGCAATGCCCAAACCAGCTATGCCTAGCTAAGCTGTGTAAAAACTCACACAACCAAGGTTTTAGCTCAGCTTAGCACCACACAAACATACAAAAAATGAAAAAAAAAAAGAATTAAAATAAAATATTACACATTTGACCCAATTCACAGCATTTCAACAGCATGGGGAGCAGTATAGGCCATCCACAACCACGGGTAGCCTCTATACTTCTCCCTACACTGATTCAATAACCCTGTTCCTATGCTCGCTGTTGGCAGCATGCCATCATTAGTATGCATGGCACACTGCCAAGGGGGAACCGTGGCTGTGTATATGGATATATTCCTTGTAGGCTCTACATGGTGCCTACATGGAGTTTGTTAAATCCTGGGAACAGATCCTGGGGGCAGATTTAATAAAATAACATAAAGACAATGCATTTACCTTAATGGCATATGAATGTTTGTGCATCCTCTTTTTTAACTGACCCTTTGTTTTTCCTACATAAAATGCATCACATGAGGAGAATATGGCCAAATAAACCACATATGTGCTACTACAGGAAAAAACTGGTACTGGGTATGATTTAATACTACCAGAAACCTCAAAAAATGGACCTTCAGAAATATATCTACACATGGAGCCCGTCTGACATTTAAAGGTGCCCCTTCTGCCAACTGTAGATTTGTTTTCTGTGTTTTCCCAAAAGCTTTTTAAAATCACTAACTTTTTTGTTAATAAAACATGGAGCATCTCCCACTACTTGCTCAATGTTACCATTCACTGCTAACATTCTCCAGTTGTTCCTAATAACTCTCTTAATAGCACCATTGTCTAATGAGAATAGCACCACTGTCTAATGAGAAAACTAAAGGCATTGAAAGGGACTACTCCTGATCCGTGTTGGTCAACACTATGCCTACCTCACTAACCAGTCCCTCAACAACCTCCTGGTTAACCATTTGTTAATAACCTTAGTAGGATATCCCTTATGTATAAATCTATTGTGTAACTTTTTAATGAATCTATCCAGTGCCTGTGTGTCAATGGTTAAATGTTTTAACCAAACCAATTGCCCTTTTATGATGTTATGTTGGTGCTTGTTAGAATAATGCAATATTGCATTGCTAGACATGTTCTTATAGCTGATGGCTGAACCCATCCTATTGTTGACAATATCTTTCTTAACCTCCAGATCCAAAAAATCAAATGCTGGAATTGTTGTAACAATATGAGTACTGGTAAAGCTTCTACCTCAACAGCTTCTCCTTTCCACACAAAAAACAAATCATCAATAAAACAAAGGTATAAGTTTAGTTTAGCCTTACCCTTTAGTTTTGAAAAAAGTTATGTCTCCCAATATGTCATAACCAAATTAGTATAATTGGGAGCCATTCGCACTCACTTAGCCTCATCTCTTTTTTGATGATAATACTCTCCCTCGAAAAAAATAAATAGTTGTTTGTCAATATTTGGTCTATACTCTCAATCAAAAACTTTCTTTCCGCTAATTTGTATTCATCGCTGTTACTCAACATATACCGTACCCATTACAATCCTGTATCATGCGGGATGGAGGTGTACAATGACTTAATGCCCACTGTTACTAATAGATCATCCTTGCCTACTTCTTTGTCCTTGATTTTCCCAAGAAAATCAAAAGAATCCTTAATGAAAGGGTGTTTATTGAATCAACTTTAAAAGTGCCCTATCTACAAATTTGGAATCTGATTCCAACTTTGAAGTAGGAGTGGATACAATAGGTGTATATGGGGGATCTACCTCACTCTTGTGTATTTTGGGCACTCTAAACAGTTGACCTAACTTTGGTTTGGGAGTGTGAAAAAATGAATACATACTTTCAGAAATAATGCCCTCAGACAAAGATTTGAACAACCATGAGTCTACATAACTATATGCCTTAAGAACATCACTCTTGCTCACCTTCTAATAGAAAACATCATCTTGTAACAAATGTAGCATAATTTTAACATAATCACATTTATTAAAAACCACCATGTCCCTCCTCTGTATCCACTTTCATGATTCTGATGTTACATTCATTTTTAAGAGCATAAAAACGTTATCTTTCAATATCTGTTAGGTTGTAATATTGTTTATCATTTTGTTTCTTTAACAAGTCCATTATTTCCTTTTCACACATCTCTTCAAAAGCTTTAATAGTTGGGTGGAATGGTGGATTAAATGAACTAGGTGTTACAAACTTACCATTTTTAACAGAAGCATTCCCCAGGATTCAATAAAATCTGTGTAGGCTTCATGTAGAGCCTACATGGAATATACCAGTGTACATGGCCACAGTTCCCCCTTGGCAGCCTGCCATGCATATTAATCATGGTGCACTGCTGAGGGAGATCACAGTAAACGTGGATATTGAATCCGTGCAAGCAGCAATGTAGAGGCTATCCCAAACTTGTGGTCTGTCCTGGAAAATCCTGGATAGATGATAAGCACAGGACGATAATCATTGTAACATACTCTGCTAATGTATAAATATTTGTGTAATATTTTTTCCATTTTTTTTTTAATTCTAGCTGTTTGCACAGCAAGGTGTGGTGCTTAGCAGTGCCATTTATCTAAAAGTAGAAACCAAATGTAATCAATTGTACAATAATGAATTATTTATTTATTTATTTTATTCTGTCTGTTTGAGCGGTGTGGTATGCTGCCTAGCAAAGCTAACAGGAACCTTAGTCATATATATGAATGTATACCAGATCTCTTAACTATTCAAGTGGCTAGATAGGTTGAGTCATGAACTCCAGTGTAATAGTTCCTGGGTTTGAGTCCTGAGCAATCAGACCTTTATAGTTATTGTTGTGAAAATCTGTCAGGTGACTGAAACAGTAGTTTAATTAAAAAAAAAATATTGCATTTAGAAAAGCTGCTCAAAGCTGTCAATGCATGTTGCTAAGCTCCACTTAAACACAACTGTGCGAGTTTGCATGATGCTCAGCTCCAGAAAACTAGTTTCCATGATGCTAAGCAATGTAACAATTTTTTGCAAGTTAAAGTATGACATGTAAGGGTGGAAATACAACCTATATTAAGATCAATGGGCAGGAAAGTCACACCATTCATTGGAGTCTACACTTGGCTGTCGGTATGCCTGGTGGTGATGGAGAGGGAGCATGTTTTTGGGTGCAGAGGTGGAGTGTGCAGGAGTCCAGAGTGTCTGTTGGACTCTTGGTGAAAAACTACAAACCTTGGCTGCTGCAGGGTGATTACCAGGGCTCAGAATGTAAGTCTGATGCCTGGGATTGGTTGGTTAGGGAACTTACCAGTGCTCTGGTATCCCCTGCACTGATGAGCAGTGTCATCACCATTATGATGACCTGAAGTGTAAAAAGAGGGTAGCCTTAGACACCTGGGTCCAAGAAGCTCAGGCTGAGTATACCCCACATATATGTAAGTATATTTGGCATTACTTTATAAATGTCAAGCTGAATCTATGCAAAACTGGTATGCATAATGGTTTGCTTGTGTTACAACAGCTGCAGACAAGAAGGCTCGCAATGTCCAGTCCCATGCAGGGCAACTGACCAAGATGAGGCATGAGTGAGGTAAGAAGGGAAACATCAGAGCAATAACCTAATGCATACTTAAATTATTTACAGAGTTTGCAGTTGTAACTGTCAGGGATGACATACCTGGGAAATGTAAATTTTATTTATTTATTTGACTTGATTTTACTTTTGTTTACCGGAATGGTCCAACTGGATACATGCCCATTTTCAGTGGAGGTCCAGGGAGAAAAGCTCCAAAAAGACATTCAACAAACTGTTACATTTTTACAGTTTAAAACACAAAATAAAACACAAATAAAAGGATTTTTACACAGATGCAAACAAACACAAAAACAGATACAGAAATTATTACATTTTTTACACAGATGGAAAATTCTAGACAGTGTTTTTAAGAATGATAGGGTACTGAATGCCTAGTAGGCTAACCTGGTAGTAGATCCAAGGAGATCATAGGATTTATAAGTTAAGAAACAATAAAATATAGGCAGAAGTCCTCCTTGTGCACACGAGTGATGGTTACAGTTAGTCTGGATTAAGACAAGGACACAGCCATCATTTTTTAAAGTACTGAATCAGACTTTTCTTGAATTGAGGTAGAGAGAGTTCAGATGCAAGATTAGCAGGAAGAGAATTCCAAGTTTTGCCAACAGAGTTATCAAATAGAGATTTACTGACTGTGTTGTTGGATCTGACAGTTTGAACTAGTAGTCTTTCTGATGAATGAAGTGCGCTAAGGTTACTGTAGGGGGTGATGAGCTTTTTAAGTACGGGTGTATTATCTGGTTGGTACAGGATCTTGTGTGCAACTATTAGTTGGTTAACCTGAAGTAAGTTTGGCAGTTCAAGCCATTCTAGTAGATGTAGTTTATGACAGTGATGAGTTCTGTAGGCTGCATCGGTAGCAAATCTAGCAATGTGATTATAGCTGCTAGAAAAATTATTAAGTTCAGTTTTGCTGAGGTTTGTAAATAGAGGGGAAGCATAGAGGAGGGTGAAGAGTAGATGTGTATGAACAATTACAGTTCTGGCTAATGGCATTAGGAAGGGCTTGATCCTATATAGTGAGCCAAGTAAAAGGTAAAAGCTGCACTCTCTAAAGCCAAAAACACAGTATCCATGGGACCAGACAACATCCCAGGTTGCGATTTACACAAACTTCAGTATGAACTGACTCCCCACTTAAGCACCATGTTCAATAATAGCCTCACATCAGGCTTTGTGCCCACTGAATAGTGCACAGCAACAGTTATCCCACTCCACAAAGGGGGAGCCACAACTGATCCCGGGAACTATTGACCTATTAGCCTGATGAGCCTGGTCTGCAAGGCCATGGAACGTATCATCATGGAACTCATAAACAAAGACATTGGTAACCTTCAAACTCTGGATTCCATCCAGTTCGGGTTTGTGAAAGGCAGATCATGCCTCCTGAACCTGATCGACTTCTTTGAGGCAGTCACCAAAGCCATAGATGAAGGCAAGGTGGTTCACACAGCATATCTTGACCCCGCCAAAGCTTTTGACACCATCCCCGATTCTGGAATTATAGCTAAACTCACTAAACCAGGTATAAATCCCTATGTCACAAGATGGGTTTCCAACTGGCTCACTTACAGAACCCACACTGTAAAAGTTGCAGACTCCAAATCTGACCTCAAAGCAGTGACAAGTGGAGTACCACAGGGTTTCATCCTGGGACCTCTCCTGTTTGGTATCTACTCTGAAGTACAGGCTAACACAGAAGGCCTCTGGCTAATGGTTCGCAGATGACTGCAGACTAGGAGCCATAGTCAAGTCCCCAAATGATGTGGACATCCTACAGAAGGGTCTCACTGAGACAAATGCCTCGTGTCAAAGCCATGGCCTCAAGCTCAGTGCCAAAAAGTGAAGTGTCATCCCCTTTGGTAAAAACTCTGTAACCATGAACTACCACATAGGCAACAATCTACTTAACACTGAATGCCTGATAAGAGACCTTGGGACCCAGGTGGACAGTAATCGCTCCTTTGATAGTCACATCACTACAGTAGTCAGGAAGCCCTTCTACATGGCACACCTCATCATAAAAGGGTTCTCATCCAGGAAAAAAGTGGTCATTGTTCCCCTCTACTCGACACTCATTAGACCCATTATAGAGTACAACACCCCTTTTAGAATGTACCTCACACGACATCTGCAGCAGCTGGAAAGGCCACAGAAGTACCTCACAAAGAGGATTACTGACCTCAAGCAAATGCCCTACACTGACTGCCTCAAAAAACTTCAGCTTTACTCTGTAGCATATCTCCTACTCCGAGGTGATCTCTGCCTAACATATAAAGCTATGTCAAACCCAGATCTGTTGGACAAGCTACACCTAAAGAAATCCCAATCCCTCTGAGCTACACACTCTAGGGACCTAAACCTTGTCACCACAATAAACAGGACATGCTGGAGGGATAGATTCCTGTCCCAGAGACTTCCCATACTCTGGAACAGGCTACCCATCTATGTCAAGCAAAGTTCTTCATTAGCACTCTTCAAGAAAAATCTTGATGAGTGGATGGGAAACAGGAAATACACCCTCAGGATCACTTCTGTGTCTCTGCTCGACAGTGGCATAGGAAAATAACTTTCTTGGGTGGCATAAGCCAGGGAACCTTGTTGGCTAGGCTTACGAATTCATTGGACCGATAACCTAGTACCTACCTATGAACCTATGAACCTATGAAGTTTTTTATTAACTGTTTTAATCATTTTATTGATATGCAGATCAATCTTAAGTTTATTATCTATTATAACTCCTAACAGTTTGGTTGAGGAATCTGGGAATATAATGGTGCAGTTGTTGGATTTTAATGTAAATGTTTTAGGGGAAGACCTGTGAGTGGGGGGAAAAGCAGCAGTTTGGTTTTATTAGGATTTAACATGAGACAACGGTTAAGGAGCCAATTTTCAACTGTGTTAAAAGTATTTTGGGATAGAATCTGCAACTCTGTAGATGAAGTGTCAGAGCATACTAAAGTGGAGTCATCTGCATATTGAATGCATGTTGCATTTGGGATGACCTTAAGAAATCATTGATGAAAATGGAAAATAATAGTGGACCTATTATGGAAACTTGGGGTACTCTGAGGGTGATGGATAAAAGGGTGGATAGTTTGGTCTGCCAAACAGGTTGTTGCCTGTTGTCTACCACTGAGACATGATTGAAACCACTGGATGACCTGGTCCTCTAGGGTGATGGATTTCAAAGTGTTTATGAGTATTTGGTGGTTTACTATATCAAAGGCCTTTGAAAGATCGAGAAAGATAACAGAGGAAAGTTTATTATTGTTTCAGTGTTGGTCAATGACATTAGAAAAGGAGAGGAGGGCTGAGGTTGTACTATGGAATGGCCTAAAGCCATGTTGGGTGTTGGCTAGAAGATTATTATGGATAAGATAGATCAGGAGTTGATTGTGGATGCATTTTTCCATAATTTTAGCCAAGGGTGATGGAATAGCTATGGGTGTATAGTTTGAAAGTTCAGTAAATCTGCCCCCTTTATGGAGTGTGATGACATGGGATATCTTCCAGATGGAGTGAATGGATGCTTCAGTTATAGTTCTATTGATCAGGATAGTAATGGGGTATGCTATGGCATCTGAAGCATTTTGTAGATATTTTGCAGGGAGGAGATCAGCCGACAGAGTGTAAGGCTTTAGTTTTTAAAATAATTTTCAGACCAAAGATGTGCAAACTGGGTTGAAGTTAAAAGGGAGTTGGGAGCAGGGTATAGTGGCCGGAGGATATGGGCATCCAGTTGATAATTGGTTAGCTAGGTTCTGGATGGTCGTTGTAAAGAAGCTGTTAAAGGTATTGGCAATTTCTGCTGGGGTTTTTTGGTTAGAATCCAAAGGGGTAGGAGTGGAGGACTGTCCTGGACTAAGGAGTTTGTTTATACCTACCCAAAACTTTTGTGGCTTGTTTTGGTGTTTTTCCTGTAGATGACAGAAATAGTTTTTCTTATCTAATGTGGTGGATATTTTTTATTTAATTTCTTAGCTGTCTGTATCTAAGTTGATCTATGGGTTTTTTTTGTGGTCCTCAAAGTGGCCCAAGCCCTTTTTCTAAGTAGCATTTTATGTCTGGTTTCTATTGAGAGCCAAGGAGCAACTTTTGTTTTGGTTCTAATAGTCTGTGCTGGTGCATGGGTGTCAAGGATGGATAGGAATTTGGTATTAAAGTAATTTACTGCTTCTTCAAGTGGTAATTAACTGACCAGTTGCAAGATTTGAGTTCATTTTGTAAATTTGTGCAGTTGAAATTCTTATTGTTCCTTATTGTTTTAAAAATGGACTGGTTGTGGATATCAGCTTTTTGCCTGATTAAATAGGTGAGGAGGTGATCACTTACATCATCAAGCAGGGTCCCACTCTTGTATTTGAGGGGATGGGTGTTAACAAGAATTCAATCCAGAATACTTGCTTTATTGTTGGGTTTACTGAGTGAGTGGGGGGGCTCTGAGGAACACATGTTCCAGTCTATGTTGAAGTTCTCAAGTACAATGGTTTCTTTTGGTTAATTGTTGGATAACCAATGTAGGATATCTTCAAGGGTATTTATGTTATTGCCTGGGGGGAATATACACAGACAAGATTTATACATTTGTTCTTATTAATGTGGAGCTTAGTGATAAGAATTTCAGCATTGCCAAACAGGGATGTTTGCAGGGCATTATTGGACACTTCAAGCATGGATTTGTACAGAACAACTACCCCACCTCCCTTTCTATTTGTTTGATCAAGCCTTAGGATGTTATAGACTGGTGGTATAACTACTTTATCTGAAGTAGAAGGTTTTAGCCAGGTTTCAGTAACACATAGTATGTCTGGGGAAAGAGCAATTAAGAGAACATGTAGGTGTTGAATCTTATTGTTTACACTTTTGATGTTTAGGTGACTGATCAAGAGTGAGTTTGGAGGTTTGTCTAAGATTTGTGTAGTAGCGGGACAGTTAGTAAAGGACCTAGAGCCAGTGGATGAGGATGGGGCTGGATTTGGATGGATATTTCCTTCCATTGTCAAGTTGCATTGTAATCTGATTGTGAACTTCCAGATTTTAATTAATAGACTTTGATATCTTTTGGTTTTAGGGTTGGCATATCTTGTTCTAATGGGATGCTGATATCTAGTAAGTAAGGAGTTCAATGGGAGGGGATGTATTAAGTGTTCAAGCTTGTGTGGAGCTATAAAAGTAGAGGTTTGGCCTTTTGGCTAGTGGAAATCTTTATTTTATTTTTTATTTTACATTTGCTGACCAGGATAGTCTGACTGGATGCATGTCCGTTTTCAGCGGAGGCCTGGGGAGAAAAGCTCCAAGGGTAAGCAGAAACAGCATTACATAATACCAGCATTACATATTACAAACAGACTATTTACAGAGATTGCATAAGTAAGCAAGTTAAACAAGTTCCACAGGCTATAGTTAATCCTGAGCACAAGTCAGGATTAAATTAAATTACACAGTAAACTGGTTACCAGCTTTTTACACATTCTAGTTTGTATTCTATATATAAATCTGGGTATGCATTATATTCTTAAGCAGTAAGAAAATATTGGACAAGTAGAAAGGGTAACAGAGAATACAGTGGTAATATTTTAAGTGGTTTCATTGCAAGTAACATTGGGATTATTGTGGTTGACTTATCCCCAGTTTAAACTTTTTAAGATAGGATAGAAAGGTTTAAGTACTGGAGAGCCTATTGATGACTTGGATATAGCTGACTGGTTAAAGAAAGAGGGGGTGTGGTTGCAGCACTATATATTTAGCACCACTGGGAGTGGGTGGAATTTGAGGGCAGGGTGGGGTGCGGAGCAAGCCTGAATGCAGCGAGGGTGAGCAGAGCAGGGCCAAACCAGACCATGAGGTAGTAAGGGTCTGTATATACTGTGTGAGTGCATGGGGAGCTGCAAGTAGGTTCTTTCTTACTTTCTATTAGGTTCTTCTCCTCCTTTTTATAGCAAGTTGTCTAAAGAGTTGCTTTTGATACATTTTATAGTTTTGTGACTATGAGAGTAAATTTTACTTTTATGCCCTGGTAAGACATTTAGCATTCAAAACCTCACACGTAAAGCATTAAGCTTTATTGAGCAGTTTTCCAGTGAGGTACTCTTTAAAAGGTATTGTAATATATTTAATAATGTGTCACTGCCTACTTGAAATGGTAAAGCAAATTATGTCAAGTAAACGTGCATTACTGTGTACTATAGCTTATAAACATCAGTTGAGGTTGGGGTCTACTCACATTAACAGTCACTGCTCTGCTGTGCTCATAGTGTGAAATATGTTGTAGATAGCACTCAGGTAATGATGAGGGTAATTGGTTATTACTTAGAGGTCTGACACAGCTATCCATGCTGTGCATGCCAGATTTGAAGCAACAGTAATCAATGGATTTTAAAGGGTGATGGTGCTATGATATGTACTGCTTTAAAATAAAGACGTGCTCATGATTCTTTTAGTCACTGCATATGTGTTCTAATCTAACACCAGTCAACTGTACAAAGGGAGTGAATAAATAGTGTAGAAAAAACTGTCTGATAAATGTAGTGCAATACCCCAGTAGTGTTCAAGCCTGTGTTATGGCCATTTTTAGTAAAATAATGCTGTACATTCCACCCAGTCGAAGAACAAGATGTATGGCTAAGGTAGCTGACATTCTAGCCTGATATCCATGTGTATAAATGTCAGATTTTAAGGAACAATATCAATAAAGTTTAAAGCAGGATAGTGCTTTGATAAGTAATCTGTTCAAATAACTGTGCAGGATGGCTGTATTCACTGCATGCATGTTCTTATACTGGCAAGCTAGAAAGGCTTTAATGCCTGTGCTTGAAACATTTGTATGTATGTATGTACCAGTCAACTGTTAAATTAAGTGAACATTTTCCCTGGAGTCACATCTTGTGGGTTCTTGTGAATATTGGGTGAAGATAGGTGAAGGCTGCCAGCCTAGCCAGATAGAATTTTGGAGATAATTCTGTCATCTGTAAATATTAATGTAAACCACAGGCTTGTTGTCATAAATGGTAAAAATAGTGTTACACGTGGAACAGGAAAAACTGTAAAAACAGTAAACTCTACTGACCAAGTAAAGCATGTTGTGACTCTTTGATGTTAAAACTCAGAGCCAGTAAGTCTAGATTGAGGCATCCTGCCTATTGTTTTAAGGCCAGAGTTAATGGCCAGAATTTGCATGCATAAATGTCCTTTATTGCTCTGATTTCTGCCCAGAGGTGAAGAATGTAGCTTCTGTTAGCCTGGGAACACAGTGAAGTGTGACGAGTGATGTAATGTGAACCAGGAATGTGATTTTAAAAACAGAAAGAATTAGACAGCATTATGCATTTTTGTCTTGACCATCCAACTCACCAGCACTGTCTTGTTCTATATGTAAGTTTATCTTAGACTTGTGTTTTCTCTTAGAAATAGCTAGAAACTAGAAAGATTAGACTAAATGTTTTTCTGTGATGTCAGAACTGTACTACTGAATTATTTTAAGTATTTCTCTGTGGACTCTGAACTCTTGACTAGCACTGTGTAGTAAAAAGTATTGTCTTGCGTTTTGACTATTTGTTATTAAATATTTTATACCCTTTCAACTGTGGCTGTTTTTTAGAGATAATTTAAGCTCTTTAGAGTACTTGCATGCCTTTGGTAAAATTGTACAAAGCCACTCTAATAGCTTTAGCCCTAGTCTATACTAGCAATTGGATAATAATATTGGACAGTAATAATTGGACACCCTTTTAAGTTTTTTGAGTAGCTGATAAATATTAGCGGCTGGTGGCAGCTGGTACAACTGTATAATCTGGGAAAAAAGGGCACAGCTGGAGAACCTGTGCCAGCATTCCCCAGGAGTGTCTGTGTGGTTGTATAAACTCTTCTCAAAGTGTGTGTGTGTGTGTGTGTGTGTGTGTGTGTGTGTGTGTGTGTGTGTGTGTGTGTGTGTGTGTGTGTGTGTGCATGTGTGTGTGTTTGTGTGTCAGCTACTTGAGCAGGGCCACAAAGTACTGGTTGGACAGAGAGGTTGCCTGTGCCCTATAGCTGTGCCAGTGGGGAGCCTTATTGGGGACCTGGAGAGCAATGGAGCGACCTCCGCAGACTGACTGTGATCTCTGTGTACTCTTAAGGGAAATTGCACTTTACTGTGTGTATTTGATATCCTTTCCTCCTATATGAGACTCCCCTCACTGGTGTTAGTGGTGAGGATTGAAGCTCCTTGATTGCTGGGCCAGGGAGCGGGCATCACATATTAATTGTTTGGCAGTGGTGGGATATCTACACCACATATTAACTGGTTGGCAAATACTAATTGGCTTATAGTGGTGTGGGTAGAGTGAATTCCTGTAGCTTGTGTACAGTGAGCTCTGAAGTTGTTTTGTACTCTAAATCATCCACACAGTGAATACTCAGAATTCAGATCACAATTGTTTTATGTATTTTTTTAGCTTAGTTAGTCAGGGTGAGCAGGCAGCATGTCAGCAGAGGAGTATGGAAAGCTGACAAGGAGCCAGCTGGCTGAGATATGCCAGGCTAGGGGACTGGTGCATGGAAACCTGACTAAGGCAGACATAATTGCAGCCTTGGTTACAGCTGCATCAGAAAACAGCAACCAGGAGGACAATCAGACTGGCAGTGGAGGCATGATACCCTCAGGGAATGGACAGCTCAGCCTTTCTGCAGAGGACTTAAAAATCCATCTGGAGCTAAAGAGACTTGAGTTGGAGGCCAGACATTTGGAGATAGAAGCCGAGGAAAAGGATCAGCAAAGGAAGCATGAGAGGGAAATGCTAACCCTTCGCCAGAGTCATAGAGGTAATGAGGAAGGGAGTAACTGGACCCCAGAGGCACAAAAGGTAAGTAAATTTCTTCAGCAGTTTAAATAGGGGGATAATTTTGATAGCTTCATTCATATTTTTGAGAGGGTATGCAAACAGTATGGTGTTGACCAAAAGCTCTGGTACAGTTCCTGACCCCTTACTCCATGGTAAAGCTGTAACTGTTTTGTCAAAAATGTCTGACATTGTATGTTTTGATTATACTGCTGTTAAAAATCACTTGTTAGAATTGTTTAAGCTAACACCTGAAACATATAGGAAAATGTTTTGTGAGCATAGATGCAAGGCAGATGAAAGTGTGTGTGAATATGTTGCTGAACTGAGCACTTGTTTCCATAGGTGGGTGAGTGGATCTTAGGTCATCACTTTTGAAGGGCTGGCAGACCTTTTGATGAGGGAACAAGCCCTTAGCACTTTGCCTGAGGACATGAGGATCTGGTTAGCTGATAGACAATGTGCTACTTCAGAAGAGTCGGGGAAGAAGGGAGACCTATACCTGGCAATCAGGGCAGCCCCACACAGTTAAGGGCCCTCAGTACTGCTCTTGGGTCAAAAGGAACCCATGGTGGGCAGCACAGATTGCCCCAATAAAATCTTCCAGTAGCAGGGAAAGCCACTAGTCCAGGTACACGTCCAGGAACTAGGGTTAAATGTTTTGAATGCAACCAGTGGGGCCATGTGGCATACAGGTGTCCATGGAGGCAAGGTGGGGAACAAAAGGTGAGGGAGCCAGTAAGTGAGATAGCCAAAATGCTAATAGTTGGTTGTCCTGGGACAACAAGGATACCAAACTACCACCAGAGGTTATATCCTATTGTAGGGAATGGCACAGAGGCCATTGCCAAGAGAGAAACAGCCTTTGCTATAACCATTATAAAGCCTGCAATGGTTACAGAAGAGTACTACTTGCCTGGGCAGTCTAATCCAGTCAAGGATTTAGGAGGGATCCTATTCCAAATACCTTTGGCTAGGGTTCACCTTGACTGGGAGGGTGGAAAAGGAAGCCAGCAAGTAGGTGTGTCTGCGGGTATACCTGCAGATGTCTTAATAGGGAATGATTTTGATAGTGCAGTACCCTGTGCTTGTGCAGTTACATGTAGTCAGGCTTGGAGACAAGCATGTAAGTCTGGCAGCCTGAAGGAGACCCAGGCAGACTGCATACTTTCAGCCAGTACTGGTGAGGTGGTTACTTTAGGGAAGGAGCTTCCCTGTAGCAGTGAGACTGAAGGTGAGCCACAGCTGCTTGGGGGTACTGATGGCCCCTTGGACAGAGTGACTGCAAAGGTAGAGGTGAGTAGTAGTACCCAGGCTGACAGTGAGGCACCACTGTCAGAGGATGCCAGACTTCCTGTGGAAGGAGACCTGGGAAGGGTTACAAGGAGGGAGTTGAGAGAATCTCAGCTCTCAGACCCTACATTGCAAGGCCTGAGGCAGGTAGCTAGGGAGGCACCTGGTTCTCAAGGAAAGGGGAAATCTGTATACCAGGACAAAGGGTTACTATACAGAGAGTGGACCCCTGAGGGAGGGCTAGAAGATGAGACAGTACAGCAGATGGTAGTGCCTAGATCCTACCATCTGGTGCTTCTAGCCATAGCCCATGATATTCCCTTTGCAGGTCATATGGTTATAAAACATACAAAGAGGCATATTATGCAGAACTTCTATTGGCCTGGAATTTCCAGAGATGTAACAGGGTACTGCCGGACCTATGAGCAGTGCCAAAAGGTAGGCAAGGCAGGAGACAAGGTGAGAGCTCCTTTGATGCCTTTGCCTGTGATTGAGGAGCCATTTCAGAGGGTAGCTATGGACATTGTGGGTCCTCTGAGTACCCCAAGTTCCACAGGGAAAAAGTATATCCTAGTGGTAGTGGATCATGCTACACGATACCCTGAGGCAGTGGCTTTGTACTCCATTGAGGCAGAGAAGGTGTTAAATGCTTTGTTAGAGATTTTCAGCAGAGTAGGTTTCCCAAAGGAAATACTGACTGACAGAGGTGCCAGTTTCATGTCAGACCTGCTAGATTGTTTGTGGAAGTCCTTTGGGGTGAATCACATGAAGACCAGCCCCTACCATTGCCAGACTAATGGTCTTGTTGAGAGGTTAAACTCTACAATCAAGTCCATGCTACGGGCATTTGCAGATCAGTTTAAGAGGGAGTGGGAGAAATATTTGCCCGATCTTTTGTTTGCTTACAGAGAGGATCCCCAGGAATCCACAGGTTTTTCACCCTTTGAGTTACTGTATGGGCATAGGGTGAGGGGACATCTAGATTTAATTTGAGATGAGTGGGAAGGTGAGTATGAGTCTCACAAGGAGTCTGTTGTGGCATACGTCCTAAACCTCAGGACAAGGCTCAGGGAACTCATGGGCTTGGCCCAGGAGTACCTGGCAGAAAGCCAACAACAGAAAAAGGTGTGGTAAGACAGGATTTCTTGAACTAGACAGTATGCTGTGGGGCAGTAGGTAATGGTTCTCATTCCAGTCAGACACAAGAAGCTGCAAGCAGCTTGGGAGGGACCCTACAAGGTGGTAAGAAAGGTAAGTGATGTTAACTATGTGGTGGAACTGCTAGGCAGAAGGCATGGGCACAAATTGTATCATGTTAACATGATGAAACCTTGCCATGATAGGGAGGCCCTTGTGCTGAGCATTTGCAGTGGATTGCAGGAGGAGTCTGAGGGAGATCTGGGGACTGATCTCCTCAGTGAGGATTGGGCTGACACCTCAGTGGAAGGAGGTAGCAATGTCCCAGCAGCTATCTCCTACCCAGGTTCAAAAAATCCGAGCAGTGTTGTAGGAATTTGGGGGCATGTGCACTGGGAAACCAGGGTGCACCCACCTGGGGCAGCACCAGGTAGATACAGGACCGCAAAGGCCTATTAGGCAGGCCCCTTCTAGAGTGCCTGAGAGAGTCCAACAGACTCTGAGGGGGTGGTACAGGAGATGTTGGAACAATGTGTCATTAAAGAGTCCAACAGTCCCTGGGCCTCCCCAGTGGACTGGTGCCAAAGAAGGATGGCAGCACCAGGTTGTGTGTGGACTACAGGAAATTAAATAGTCATACATAATCAGATGCTTACCCCATGCGTAGGACAGATGAGGCCCTAGAGCAGCTGGGCGGGGCTAAGTATCTTACAACCATTGATCTTACCAAGGGTTACTGGCAGGTGCCCTTGACTCCCAATGCAAGAAAGAAGTCAGACTTTGTGACTCCTTTTGGCTTGTATGAGTTCACAAAGATGCCCTCTGGGATGATGAATGCCCCAGCAACTTTCCAGTGGCTGGTAGATCATATCCTAGAAAGAGCAGGAGGGTTTGCCCTTGCTTACCTAGATGATATTGCCATCTACAGCCATTCCTGGCCAGAGCACCTTCAGCATGTCAGAGAGGTGCTGGGAAGACCACAGAGGGCAGGGTTGACCATTAAGCCGAGCAAATGTCAGGTGGGTATGGCAGAGGTCTCCTACCTAGTACATAGAGTGGGGAGTGGTAAGATAAGGCTAGTACCTGCCAAAGTGGAAGCCATTCAGCCATGGCCTGCACCTGTTACTAAAAAGCAGGTGAGGGCATTTTTAGGGACAGGAGGGTACTGCAGAAAGTTTGTCCCCAGTTATAGTATCATAACTGCTCCTCTCACAGACCTGACAAGGAAGAACAGTCCAGATAAGGTAGTGTGGAACGCAGCATGTGAGCAGGCATTTCAGAAGCTTAAAGAAGCTTTGGGAGGACACCCTGTGTTAGCCAGTCCAGATTACAGCAAATAATTTGCAGGTGGATGATTTGAACTATGGGGTGGGGGCTGTACTTAGCCAGATTTCTTCAGAGGGAGAAGATCACCCAGTGGTTTATCTCAGTCATAGGCTCCAACCCAAGGAGTAATACTATGCAGCTGTAGTAAAGGAATGTCGAGCCATAGTGTGGGCACTGCAGAAACTTCAGCCTTATCTGTATGGAAGGAAATTCACTGTTATGACAGATCACAACCCCCTAACATGGTTAAACAGAGCCAGCTAGCAAAATGCTAAGTTGCTAAGATGGAGCCTTGGGTTGCAAGCATATGATATGTCTGTGCAGCATCGCAGTGGGGTTAGCAATGCCAATGCAACTGGGGTCTCAAGACAGGGAATGGGGTAAGGTATACTCAGACAGACTTAACTCCCTCAAGCAGCATTTCTCAAGGGTCACTTGAAAAACTAGCTTGAGTTCTCCGGGGGGGGGGGGATATGTGAAGATTAGGTGAATATAGGTGAAGGCTGCCAGCCTAGCCAGATAGAATGTTGGAGATAATTCTGTCATCTGTAAATATTAATGTAAACCACAGGCTTGTCTTGTAAAAATAGTGTTACATGTGGAACTGGAAAAAATGTAACAACAGTGCACTCTACTGACCAAGTAAAGCATGTTGTGACCCTTTGATGTTAAAACTCAGAGCCAGTAAGTCTAGAGTGAGGCATCCTGCCTATTGTTTTAAGGCCAGAGTTAATGGCCAGAATTTGCATGCATAAATGTCCTTTATTGCTCTGGTGTCCAACCAGAGGTGAAGAATGTAAATGTAGTTTCTGTTAGCCTGGGAACCCAGTGAAGTGTGAAGAATGATGTAATGTGAACCAGGAATGTGATTTTAAAAACAGAGAGAATCAGAGAGCATTAATCATTTTTGTCTTGACCATCCAACTCACCAGCACTGTCTTGCTCTATATGTAAGTTTATCTTAGACTTGTGTTTTCTCTTAGAAATAGCTAAAACTAGAAAGATTAGACTCAAATGTTTTTATGTGATGTCAGAACTGTATTACTGACTTATTTTAAGTATTTCTCTGTGATCTCTGAACTCTTGACTAGCACTGTGTAGTAAAAAGTATTGTCTTGTGTTTTGACTATTTGTTATTAAATCTTTTTAAACCCTTTCAATTGTGGCTGTTCTTTTTTGTAGAGATAATTTAAGCTCTTTAGTGTACTTGCATGCCTTTGTTAAAATTGTACAAAGCCATTCTAATAGTTTTAGTACTGGGCTATACTACCAATTGGATAAAAATATTGCACAGTTATAATTGGACACCCTTTTAAGAGCCTTTGGTTAGCTGATAAATATTATTGGCTGGTGGCAGCTGGTACTACTGTATAGTCTGCAAAAAAGGGGCACAGCTGGAGAACCTGTGACAGCCTTCCCCAGGAGTGTCTGTGTGGTTGTATAAACTCTTCTCAAAGTGTGTGTGTGTGTGTGTGTGTGTGTGTGTGTGTGTGTGTGTGTGTGTGTGTGTGTGTGTGTGTGTGTGTGTGTGTGTGTGTGTCAGCTACTTGGGCAGGGACATGAAGCACTGGTTGGACAGAGCGGGTGCTGGAGGTTTTCTCTTGCCCACTAGTCTGAGATCTGGCCCCTATAGCTGTGTCAGTGGGGAGTCATATTGATGATCTGGAGAGCAAGGGGAGTGACCATTCCCAGACTGACTGTGAGCTCTGTGTGCTCCAACATTTGTTTGGTTATTACTTATCTTACCTTATATTTATATTTAATTTACAACAGCACAACAAGGTAGGCTATTTCCAGGTAATCCACCTACCTTGGCTCCCCTGGCTATGGCGCTAGATCCCAGCACCTCTGCTGCCCCTGCACTACCTGTGGCATTGGGTAGTTCTGCCCAACAGGCTGGGGCTGGGCCCCCACTCTAGAATCAAAGGTGGAGGGGGAGATTTTGTCACCCATCAAGAACTATCAGGCATGGAGCATGGGCTACTGCTCTGAAATGTCAGTGGATGCCTGCACTGGATGGAGAGCATGCCCACCATGCTGGTGGGGCAGCCTCACCCGAGATGCCATTCTTTTCCATTGCCACCACAGGTGCAATGAAGGAGCAATAATGACAGTCTCATGGGTGAGGACTTGAATAGCACTGCTACAGTGTGGATGCTCATGGGACTGCGATTCCACAGCTCTCTCCCCATCCAAGGTGCTCACCCCCTCTTGTGTCACACACCAACCCTGTCTTTTGTATTAGCTGTCTTGTCTGTCTGCAAAAGCTTCCTCACATTCCCAACTTACTTCCCCAACATGTACCTATGTCCCATCCCCACCATTCCACTTTTACCTTATAAAAATGGGCACCTGTCCCCCCCCAAAAAAAAAAACTGTCCCATACATAGCTCTCCATTTTGTACATGTCCACTGGATGCACTTAATTTGGTCCAATTGGCTTGAAAATATAGTTAAGTTGTCATCACCCATCTCTGGGGGTGACAGTCCAAATTCAGCTAAAAAAATCTGTGACAGTGCACAGTTGTTTGTGAAAAAGAAATGGATAGCTATGGTTCCTTCTTACACCCATCCTGCACATCCCTACCTGCCTTTCATTTTCCCCCTGCTTGCACCACTTTTCACCAATGTCCTAGCTCCCCATTTTTACTTTCTTTAAAGATTTTTTGCTTGAAGCTGCACACTGAGCTGCATCCCTTAGCTATGCTAAATAGTGCTATACTGATATATGCTTTTGGAACAATATTAATCACATTCAAAAAAGGAGACCTACACCCTGGTTTGAACCCACGACCATCACACATGCAGACCAATGGATCATCCCACCAAGCCACACAGCTGCTAAGCAAAACAGGTGTTTTAAGCAAAACATACTAATGCTGTAGTTCCCCCCATTAAGGGTGTTTAAATGATGCTGTGCATTACACTGCACTGTGCAAATCAGTTAAGAGATTCATACAAAAATAGTACTGTAATTGGCAGTCTAGTACACAAATACATCACTATATAGGCACATCTGATAGCAGGTGTGACGAAAGGAGCTAGCTGGAATTTTGTAAATAATTATCTATCATTTGTGAGTATCAAACTAATTTATATAAGATGCTTGTGTTACAAATGTATTACAACCGTAAGTTATGTGTATATCAAAAATGCTTGGCATGGATGTTTGTGTTGAAAAAGTATTTGTAAAGTGCTGTGTTTAAAATGTATCCACAGTGTGCCCTACTGGAAGACAACAGAAATGTACATTTACTATTGTAACTGTTTAGAGCTATATAGTTTAACAGTGGAAACTGGAATGCAGGAGGTTAACCTAAGCACAGCAAACTTTTGAAAAATATTTGAAATGAAATCACTTTATAGGCTAGGCCATAAAGAGACTATCTGTCAGGTTTCAATGTAGCATGAGACACAAAGTTTGTACTAGGAAGCTTTCTGTATTGTTTCTGGGGTGAACTAATTGCTACTTTTGTAATAATCAAACAAATGTTAGTTAACAATAGCATGAAAGAATGCAATTGTTTTATGACTTCGAGTACCTGTCAAAGATCTGAGCTAAAGCCATTGTCTATGTATTTTTACAGGCAGATGCTAAATGCTACCATCTTCAACAATGGGGATTTTGGCCTGGGAACTAGAAGTCAGATGACCAGAAATGATGTCATTCTGCACGATATCCTAGCAGTAATATTTTAGATATTATTTTGAGAAGTCTCTTAGAGAGACAGAGCATTCTGCATTCTGTCTTGGACCTGACAACAAAAAGAACCATTCACCACATCTGCCTTGCTCTAAGTAAATTATTAAGGTATAGAAACTCTCTTAGATACAGTCAGGAATATAGTGAAGCTTAGTTTAGATTTTGTTTTTATTTGTGTGACCCTGTACTGCATTGTTATTTTAAATATTTCCTTTGGTTTTGACCTCTGATGTTATTGTGAATATATATTTAGTATTGACTTGCTATTTTATTATTTATTATTAACTATATTTAAACCTTTCATTGTGGCTGATCTGTGTAGAGATATCTGAGTTTTGAGAGCACTTGCATATTTATTTGGTGACACTGTGTGGGCCACTCCTAACAGCCTTGCTTTTGGTCAAACTACCATTTGTATTAATATTAATATTAGACAGTAAAATTGGTCACCCTTTGTTAAGGGCCTTAAAGTAGTTGTCAAGGAGTTACTGGTGGCAGTGGAAACTACCTTATAGTCTGGGCAGAAGGAGGCACAGCTAGTAAACCTGTACCAACCTTTCCAGGTGTGTGTTATGTGTGTGTATAAAACAAATCTCCAAGTGTGTGTGTCAGCTGCTTGGGCAGGGACAGAAAGCACTGGTTGGACAGAGAGAATGCTGGTGGTCTTGGCTTGGTCACTCAGCTGAGATCTCATCTCAATAGCTGTACCAGTGGGGAGTCTTATTAGGGATTTGGAGAAAGAGTAGGAAAGCAGCCCCAGACTGACTGTCATTTCTGTGTTGTCTTAAGGGAAATTGCACCTGATGCAGAGAGCCACATCTGAAAATACTGTGTGTGTACCTGTTATCCTCCAAGTGAACACCCCCAATAGGTGACAGTGGTGAGGACTGAGGCTCCTTGATTACTGGTCCAGTGGAGGGTCACCTGGATTGATGTACTGTCTGCATGACTGCCAACCTCACATATTTTTACCAGTGGAACACAATTTGCAGTCATATGTATGCCTTGTAGCTCTAACCACACTAACAGATTTGCAGTATTTGCAGGACAGTGCAGATTGCCTTATGTGTCAGGTGTGCAGAGTTTGGAAAAATATCAACAGGGTACATTACTGTTGCACATGAGATTCTTGATTAAGGAGCTTATTCTTTACAAGCAACTATAGAAGTTTTTTTAAGAAACTAATGTCCTCAGGTCCTGCTATATGAGGTTGGGGGTTAAACATGTTTGTAATACTGACAGCATTGTATACAGCTTAACATATACTGCAAGACAGCACTGTATAGCATAGTAGTGCATATATTATTTATCACAGGTGACCAGGGGGTTGGTCTCTGCCCCTTCACAATCTGATGTCAGTGTCTCTTCAGACTCTGATGATGATGATGGCCAAAGTGAGGAACAGGTGGGTGTTGCAGGGGCTAAATGTGTCACAGAGGTTGACATCCCTCTTCTGACCTCATTATCACAGTACACAGTCATTATGTTTATGCTTACCCAGTCCATTGAGGTCACAGATATTGGACAGCCAGAGGCTGGGGACATTGAACATGAAAGTGTGGGTACTATGGCTGCAGTGAGTGCTGATACTGGCCATATCCAAAGAGCTGCAGAGGTTCCACACAGGCAGATTGATAGGGGTGCTCATAGGAGGCCTAATGCCCTTCCACCACCTGTTGCAGGTATCTCATCAAGTGTCATTTGGCACATGTTTAGGTCTGTCATGGAGGTACAGGCGTGTTCCAAAAGGACCTCCAGACGAATGCTCATTGCTCAAGGCTATGGATGCAGCACAGTCCGTCATCTGTTACTGCCTCTGCCATGTTGCTGATATCCTGGATCTGTTGACTGGCACAGTGGAAAGACAATGGTCTGAGAGAGATCACAGAATATCCGTCTAGGAATGATCATTGTCTGTGATGGAACATCTGGTTAGAATTGAGCATCAGACTCGTAGGTCAGCAGCTAGATCTGCTGAGAGTCCACATGGCCATGCTCACTCATGCTCTCATAGTGGCCAAGATGTGGCAGGCCATGGGCTCATGGTTCTGGGCATTCCCATGGAGGACACGGCCCCAGCAGACAGAAGTCACCCTCACGTAGTAGCACCGCTTCTGACCTTGAGCATGGAGGTGCCAGTGCAACTCCTAGCAGAGGCAGTTCCCATGTTTGGGGGTGAAAATGGTGAACTGTCAGCTCTGCCATGCACAGTTCAATGCTGTCACATAGGGCTAGCACTGAGCTTGATTGTGTTTATGCAGACACATGCACTACTGTCACAATCAGGTCACCTGCAGACATACACAGCACATTCAATGGTCCATCCTGCCTGCTTCCCTTCCTGACTCACACACACGCTTTCCAGCCTATTGATTCAGCCTAGGCCTCCTGCACCACCACACAACACCATGTGCAAGTGATGACTCCAGTGCCACATCCCTGTTATCCTTGTCACTGATGCAAGGAAATGAAGCTATGTGTCTGATGCATAGGGTGATTACCTAAATTGCTATGTAATTCTTTAATCCACTGCTGCCACTTGTACTGGTTACTGACAGATATT